>NC_091110.1:2615000-2915000 GCF_024713975.1 Paralichthys olivaceus
AATGGATAAAATCAGCATTCACTCCCGGGTCAACTGACTCTAATAGACACAGATGTTTTTCAGCGCTGATCGGCAGTGATGGAAACATGTCATCCATTGCTTTCCTCTTCTTCTTCTTTTTTGGCAATCTACCCGATGACGCTGCACTTTTAATGGCGTGATGTTAAGATGCACATATAAGCAACCTTAAGTTGTTAAGTCACCAATGATGAAAAAGTGCCACCACTGTAACAGTGTCATGCTTTCTTCAGTTGTGTGTTGTGTTTGCCGCCACTGATTTCCAGCATTTGTGACTGACTCAGCAGTGGAAAAAAACAAAAAGGCAAACTCCTCTACTGGTGATGGGGAAAGAATCAACTGCCTAAGCGGGTCTACCGGCATGTCCCTGCTAAATTTGATGTAAAACAGGAACAGCAGTGTCATTATCCTGGGAGAATCTTAAAAGTAAATGAGCTGAGAAGCAGTTTTCAGCTTTGTTTCATTTTCAGGTCAATGAAACAGCTTTTTATATTCTTTAGCTTTAACACACAATATGTATTATCTGCCACTATGGGATAGCGTGGGATCATGGGAGATGTTGTGGTCAGCTTTTCCTCAGAGGTTCCGGAAACAAACACACCCACTGACTGAATCCAGTAAAAACACATTAACAGGGCGTGCACCAAGATCTTAAACGTAAATCACAATCATTTAGCTTAAAACTGAATAAAAAGTCAATTTCGATTCTTCTGTCAGACAAACACAACGCACAAAGGGGATACTGCTGACACTACTGACAGGCGACCGAATGAAATGATGACCAAATGAAATGCTCCATTACCTTGATTAAAACAACAGATTTCTCCAGGTGTGAAATTGACTAAAAAGATTTGGAATAATGTACACAACTCAACAGCAGCACACAGGTCCAGTTGTTTTAATACCGTTAATGAAAACATATTTCTACCTTTTTTTTGGAAGCAGGAGAATTATTTCAACCCATGAGGGTCATTTAATTCCTCAGGATATTGGTTCAGTTAACCAGATTTTGAGAACCATGCTTTCTATTGGACAGGGCTGGAATTAAAACTTGTAATTTGAAAAGTAATGACTGAAACAATATGTTGTAAGTACAACATTTACCTCTGAGCTATAGTGGGTTGAAGAATAAAGCTGTATGAAATACTATCTACTCTGGATAAGTACATTTACCACCCCATTGTATTTAAGTACAGTGCTTGAGTACATTTACTTGCTTATATAACCACTGCAGAACGATGAATGGAGAAAATTAGATGAAAGTAATGAAAATGATCACTACTTGCAGATAGCGGAAGAGCTTAAGTTTAATTATTATTATCATCAGTCACAAATTAGATGCTTGTCGAAGCTGATCTTTTACTGAACATCTTATTCCTGCAGATTTCATCACTTTCACTCTTTGATTATATCAAAAAATATCCAAAAGCGACAGTTGGTCTCACAGTGCTGCCGAATGTCCCGTGACTGTTAATGAGGATTTCCCCACTGAGCTCTGCTTCATTCATTAACCCATCAGACACACAAACACACGTTAGCAGGAATTCATCAGCCTGTTCCCAGCAGGCTTCAGTCTTCTCGTTAATCCTAGTGTCACTCCCGTCTTTCCCTATAGTGTGCACGAGTGTTCGATCCGTTAGTGTAGACTCTGACTCACACACACACACACACACACACACACACACACACACACACACACACACACACACACACAATCAAAAAACTGCTCTGTGACATTACATCTCTGCTGGGTGATCTCATTAACCACAAACACTAACAGTGAGATGTAACTAGTGAAGCAGTGCATACAGTGTGTGCGTGTGTGTGTGTGTGTTTGTGTGTGTGTGCGTGTGTGTGTGTAAATGCATGTGTTTAATCGTGCCTGTGTGAAGATAGACCGGATCTCTGCATGGTCTAATTTCTCGGGGTAAAAGCGATAATCTGTTAGAAAGACAGCTTGACATCTGAGTGGAGATTCAAGAGCTCCGACTGAGAAGCAAAGCCAACCGCAGTTTTGCATCCAGAGAACTACATGTAGCTGTTTTATAGACCTGCACTGCCTTTGTTTTGTTGTACAAATATTAATGAGGCATGTCTGCTTAATTTAAAATAGATAGATAGATATAGATCTTCTCTTTTCTTCTCTCAAAAACTCATCCTTCATGTAATTTGCCTTTCTCTTCTCATCACATCACCTCTCCTGTTTTCTCTTCAGCTTCCTTCCTCCACTCCTCTTTTCAATCATCCTCTTTCCTATTACTAGTGAGTGCAAAGAGAGAAAAAAAAATGAACTGAGGGGGAGACAGAGGAGATTGTTTCTTATGGTTGAATAACCCTGTCCTTATTATACAACTACATCCTCGGGGTTGAGAGTTTTGAGAATATTGTGTCAAGTAAGCATCAGAAAGCCACACAGAATGGAAGATAGTAAGGCGGAGGCTAAAGGAAACATGAAAGGAAGTTTGAAAAAGAAAGGCAGCAGAGACTATGAAACAGTATGGGTGTAATGCAGGGCTGCTGTTCCTGTTCAGAAATATGGAAATGTTCATAGGTGAAGTGTCAGGATAGAATAATTGCCATTTCTATCATTCACACATTTTTCAAGCACTTGAAGCTCTCACTGCCCCTTCTAACTAACAATCAGACTTTTGACAAAATTTCCACAAAAAATATTTCTTTATTTTTATGTAATTTCAGTAACATGTAAGTTAGCACTGCATTGGGCCATTTCATTAAAAACTGTCCTATTTGTGTAATGGGAGGACACAAATTGATATACAATATGCCTTCTCATGTTTTCCTACTATTATTGGCAATACCTCTGTCGATTGATTGATACACCTCTCCAGTTATTATAGACGCATTGTTATCTGTGTTATAAATGTAATTTTTTGATGACATACTTTGTTAGACATGACATCTATTGTACTTCTGTCCGTCCGGTGGCTCTCTCTGAGGTTTCTATGTTTTTTCCCCTGTTAATGGAGGTTTTATGGTTGTTTTTCCTGACTCTTTTCGAGGGTTAAGGGCAGAAGGTGTTACACCTTGTTAAGCCCTATGAGACAAATTTTGATTTGTGAATATGGGGATATATGAATACAATTTGGTTGATTGATTGATTGACATATCAGGGCTCAAGATTATATCATACAACATGTACTTTAGATGTGATTTAGAAAATCTTTTTTTGCCCCAGTTTCAGTTTCGTTGTGTGTCATTTTCCATGCAGTGTACAAGGGAGTGAGAACCAATGCATTTCTCCTGATCGGCTGTTGGACGCTCCGATAAATTTCTGACTGAAATTTTGGTCGGCTGACATGGTCTCGCTGTTAAAGCAGAGCCACGGGTCGACTCCTCAATCTCTGTGACTTTTTTCCTGACTGGGCCTGCGGGGGACGGTGCAAAGCGCAGTCCAGTGCACAGGGAGCGTGACTGTGCACATTTGGCAAACTGGTGACAGGAAGCCCCTGGCACATCTGTTAACATGGAGAAATTGAGGGATTGAGATGTACCTGGTGTGTTAGGGATTAACCAACCATTATAGTAAACTTCCCCTACCCTTCCCTTTATGGATACGTAGTGTCATTTTGGTGAGGGCTGACTGTGCGAGTCATTGAGAGAGAGAGGAGTCCATCACAAGGTAATCCCTCTGTATTGTTGGTCCGTGGATTCTTATGTTTTTGTTTATTATGGGACCACACCCCTATAGTTTATGATGTCACATGGGACACCTTTTATGCCTCTTACTTTTTTTTGCATTGGTTGTTGGTCTCAGTCAAATAACTTGTTTGTCTAGCTTTATCTAAGTATGTACTTTTTGGTCATTTATGTAGGCACTGTGGCCTTATTTACAAAACAGATTTCTGGACATACTGATGCTTCACAATGTCCATTACAAAAAATGAATGAAGAAAAATAAAGGGTGTTCAAATCAGTCCAATTTTAACCACCAAATAAAAACATATCAAGCTTGAGACCCTAAAATCTATAGAGAAACCCAACCCAACACTTTCTATAATGAGCAAAAACTTTGGTAATTATCAAATTTGCATTATTTACATTTCTATGATACTTGATCACAATAAGTGCCATCAGAAACAGAGAGATCCAGCAGGTAGAAGAAAAGAAAGAGGTGGCTATAAGACAAAAAGAGGAGCGAGCAGAGACAGAAGGGAAGCTGCTAAACCATTCCTCATAGGAACGACTCTGATTTTGGTTAAATATTGAAAAACTCATCAACTCTTGTCTGAGCCTCAAACATCCTCAATTGTTCTTAGACCAATTAACCTGAAAGGGTTATTTTCAAAATACAAAATCCCATTAAAAGACCCAAACCAACAATTAGTGTCCCAATAACTACTATTGTCTGTGAATTCTAAACCTGATTCATCTCATTACTCTGAGCCACACATCTCCTTTGTTTCAGAAAACCATTAAAACACATGAGTGAGCCACATTGTTTTACTGGGGAACATGTTCCTTCATCACCATCAACACACACACACGAGCAGTAGTTCATGTTAACTCAGTCCCACACACAACGTCGTGCTGCCACAAATAACCACCACAGCATCAAATGTGGATGAATTCTTTGTGAAAAATAGTCCTGAACAAATACACCTTCCTCTTCTCTTTCTTTGATAAGACCCACAGTGCACTGTTTGACATTATTTATTTCTAAGGGTTTTAAAGATTCTTATAGGAACCAATGAGCCTGGTGCTGAGAGCATCAGATAGGACAGGGGAATCAGACTGTTTTTTATTTTTGGGATCATCAGAAAATATTGCCCAGTATTTAAAAAAAAGGTTACTTAAAGGGATAGTTCACCTAAAAATGAACTTTCACGCATTATCTACTCACCACTATGCCAATGAAGGGGTGGGTGAAGTGTTTGAGTCCACAAAACACTTCTGGAGTGTCAGGGGTAAACTTTGCAGAATCCAATACAATTGAAATCTATGGAGAATCCTTCTTCAGTGTCATCCAAGTCTCCGCAAGCCCTGATTATGCTGTTTCAAGTCAAATATGAATGCCAGGGCTTGCAGACACTTGGATGACAACACAGGAGTATGGAGGCATGCAGGACCGGCACGTGTACTTCTGCTGCTCTAGGCGAAAACATTTTTTACCGCCCCTTTTTGCAACATACCATAGCCTGAACAATACACAAACACCAATATGCGTTACACACAAAAGGCTAGTGCACTAAATCACTAATGCAATCTAGTACAACGCAAGCATGCTTAAAGTGCCACCAGTATTTAAGTATGCACGACTCAATATGCGGATCCATATCATGAGTGATGGCAGCAAATATAACTATTTTGTGTGTGTAGAGGACGACGAAGACATCATCCATCGGCATAGTGGTGAGTAGATAATGAGTGAATTTTCTTTTTTCAGTGAGCTATCCCTTTAATGTCAGACGACCCAAATATCAGAGAGTTGTCAAATGCACCAAGGAGAGGCTACAAAACAGTGGCTGCTCAGAACATTATCACCACATGGCAGGAGAATTGAGCAAAGGTAGCAAGCTTCAAGTCTCTGCAAGTTTATCTCTGTTCTGTGAATGAAACCAGCTGCTACCTGGAAGGTAGAAAATCAATTTGAAATGTGTGTTAAAAAAATGATAGCATTAATTAAGAATCACGAACATGGCCCGATATATTGGAAAAGTCAGCAGTTTTACTTGGGTTGGAGTGTCTTGTCCTCATTACTCTTTGAACTGTATTTGGCTGTGTGTGTGTGTTTAACCATGTTTGTTTGTGCTGCAGCTGGAGGAGCCCAAGCTGCTATCTCAATTAGCCCCTGCGCTCATTAGGGCTGCAATTGAGAGCTGCAGCATCTCGGCCTCTTCCACACACTGACATACGGTCTGGGGCTTCTGCAACGAACTTAAAGGAGACAACAGCATCCCAGAGAAATAGTCAAGGTTGTTTGTGTTTGTTTGTGTGTGTGTGTGTGTGTGTGTGTGTGTGGTAGAGGGTGGGAGTTGGTGTGGGTTTGTGCTTCGTGCCTCCCCTGATGCCAACCTGCCGCTCTGCATGGTGTTGACATCAAAAGAGGATGCCTGAAGCAGAGCAATCTCGCTGCCAGTGATGTCTCCAGCTTTAACAGGTCTGCTTAGACCTTTGTGACACAGTGCGGCTGGTGGAGTTTCAATGTGTGTGTTTGTGCTGTGTTTGCTCTTCAGTGTGTGGCTCACCTCAGTATCCAGGATTATCCGCTCTAGGATGCCTGCAGGATTGCACGGGTGCTGCTGATACTTTTCTACAATAGAAGCAATTAACCAAGGCTTCACTTTGAGTATGTCTGTTTTAAGACATGGATGTGTGGGTGCGTGTGTGTGTGTGTGTGTGTGTGTGTGTGTGTGTGTGTGTGTAGCTGAAACTAAACCAAATCAGGGTTTTTTATCCTTCTCAACCCTAGTATATCAAAGCATGCATATAACAAGTTTGAAGTCCGTGCCTAAAACATGCTTTACTCTAAATAAATACACCAAACATCATATGGCTGAAGGATATGTGGAGAAATTAATGCACGCTTGCCTAAGCACACGTTTCTTATGCCTGTACATTTTCAAACATCCAGTCACTCTACACATTACTGACAAACTGACTACACACTTTATTTAGCTCTCAAACACATTTATTGTCCTTCACAGAGTCATGTGTGGCTTGGCTCTATATCTGGGCTCGATATCTTGGTGCACATTATCGCCAACACTGATACTAACATATCAAGGGTACAGTGTGTAGAATTTTGTGATATCTAGTGGTGAAGTGTCATGTTGAAGCTGAACACCCCTCACCTCACCCTCTCCTTCCAAACATGAAAAAGAACCTGTGGTAGCTTCAGTTGTTATAAAAACTCAAAAGGTGTTTAGTTTGTCCAGTCTGGACTAATGTAAAAAACATGGTGGCCTCCGTAGAGAGGACCCCCTCCATGTAAATATAAAGTATTTAAATATAAAGGATCTTTTCTAGGGTAAAGAAAACTACAATTCATACAATTTAGATGAAACGAACTAGTGAAAACATCATGAGGATTATTCTACATTAAATTTCTGCCAATAGTTTCCTTTCACCTAAATCTGAAACACTGGACCTTAAATTTAATAATGGCCAATTTAATTACATTCTGGGCCAATTCATTGGTTAAAATTATAAATCTTACTTACGTTACATCCATTTATTTGTGTACTCATAGGCTCCTTCACACACACACACACACACATTCACACAGGGGTTGTTAAATGGGTCCCCTGATTTGATGTCATGATCTCATGTAGGAAAAAGTAGAATCTCTTAATCAAATTCTTGTAGAAAAAGGAAAATATTTCTTAAAGTCTGCTCTATATTTAATGCCTGATTCTACAGGTACTTGGAAAGGACATTGAAAATGTTGTTCATTTTTGCTTCACAGCCAAAATGATGAATTGTGTTCCAAAGGGAAACTTGATATGGTTGTCGTGGATTAGATTGGCAATTTGGATCATCAGTCTGACTGAGTTACACACACACACACAAACTCACCCTGACACTTTGCCTTGTCAAACTCACTCAGCGCAGACTGGCACAATCAAGTGTGTCTGCAGCCAAGCCTTTTAAAAGGTTAATATTTCGGTTCCCATTTGCCTCAAAGCTTATGCTAAGCCACAGCTCTGCTCCCTCATCTAACTGCCTTTGATGCGGGAATCCTACTCAAGCAGGTCTGTTGAAGCATTCGACAAACTGCGTCTGTGTGTGATAATCCACACCGCACGCTGCTTAGGGCGACGTTGATAGCTGCGACTGTCATGCTGTCGAGTCAGTGTGTTTGTCTTCCCTCTACCTCGACTGGAATTGGCCTGAGAGAGAGCTGAGTATTGTGGAATAGAAATAATGTCTGTGTGTTTTTTCACTGCGATTGTTTCCAGTCTGGGCCGTGGCTTTCAGTGTATCAACACTGCTCCGCTCCGCTGCCTGGTCGAGGGGGAATTGATTGATTGATTCCTGTCATGGGGTGTGCACTGTTCTCGCACCAGCAAAGCTCCTCCAAACTGTCGAGAAATTTATGGTCCAACGGTTTTGAAGGAGGATGTAGGTTGAATTTAAAACCTGTGGAGATACAAAGCCTTCATCCAGACCTCAGCGTCCCGCAGAACCCGGCTGCCAGTCATGCTCTGGAGAGGAGGACAGTCTGAGCTGCTGTTACAGATCCACTGAAACTGACGGCTTCCTCTTATGTTCTTAAGCCCTAAAAATCATTAAAAAACTCAGTATGAGTGAGACTCTGCTGCTGCTGCTGCAGCTCAGGTATCCTGAAGACATTCTTTATAGGAAATATCTGAAAGCACACGTTTGTTGGACTATACTTTATGTTTTTGGGGTTTATATATATGTGTCATGATTTTATTCATGGTACACACACTTGACCAACTATGAGTCTTGAGGCTTTCAATCATAACATTTCACCCTGTTTTCAATCATATCAATGAACTGAACCAAACTTACTTACAAATCACAAGTGTGATAAGAACTACCTAAAATGAGAGAAACGTCTTTGAGAAAAAAAGTTCCCTCTTTGTAGAGTTCAGATCTCATCCATATTTTAAAGATGCAGCTCCCGCACCAATAGCTTTATATTTGTCTTTTTCTTTTCTTCTGTTTTTAAGATTTAAATGTTTTGGGTGAAGTCTAACATTAAAGCCTCTCTCACAAATACGGATACCCTGAGTCCCCAATATTAATAATTCAACGATTTTTTTAATAGAATTTTCCATTCAGATCCCAGAGGAGACATAAACATTCAGAAAAATAACTAACACACTCTGCAGATATCCCTGGACCATTACAGATCTCCTGTCAACATATTTCTTCTTCTATGTGCACTTAAAGATTTATTTACTTGAAATTATAGTTTCTACTCCTACGGGAAGACAAATACTAACTACATCTGTTTGTTCAAGTGACGTAGTTTACTGGATCCAAATTGCAGACATCAGACAAGGCAGGTAGTGCAGAAACAAGCTTACAGTCTGACTGTATGTTGGCAGGCACGAAGACATCTTGATTCAAAAACTAAAAAAGCAAGAAAAACTCAAGAAACAGCAGAAAACTGAACAGACAAACTCAGGAGCACAGAGACCAGGAGCATTTTCATACCTAAAAGTCTGGAACATGGTCCAAACCAAGGATCATAACATTGTTAACATTTAATCTAATTAGTTTTGGTTTTATATTGTAGTTTAGTTTTATATTCTTTTATATAGTAGACTTAACACTTTAGTATAACATAAGTATAACATTATCACGTATGTGGGCTACATCTACCTGACTTGACATTGATTTGTTTGTAGATGTACATGCGTCAATAGCACATTCTCTATTCTCCATAGAGAATGTGCTATTGTGTTGCTAACCACACAATAGCTGGAAACTGAAAAGTCTGAAGGTCTGAACCAACCAAGGTAGGTGTGAATGCCCCCTCAATACACATGGGAGGTACATATGTGAAACACATTAGTAGGCGATTTTTTTTCCATGCTTGTATATGTATTTAAAAGTCCATGTTCAAGAAATGGGTTTCCAATCTGTCACATATCTCAGGGGCAGATCCTACCACGGTATCGTCAAAGGTTTCTGTCTCAGTTCTTTTCTCTTGAAGGAGAGTTTCTACTCCCTCTCTCTTTGACGTTGCCAGATCTCTGCTCCTCGTTATTGGATTTCCCAGACAACATTATGAAAATGTACTTTAATTGACTTGATACTTTTCATTGTGTGTCTTTGAGTATATACATATGTTTTTGGCCTTTATTTGACAGTACAGAGAATCGAGTGTGAAAGGGAGACAGGGAAAGAACGCAGGATGATATGTAGTAAAAGGTCGCAAGCACCTCCAAACATGAGCACTATTGCCTCTGGCTAGGGTTTAAGTGTTAAAACACAGTATGTAAAATATTAAAAGTAATCAAGGCAGAAAAATGTATCCTATAACTTGTACTAGTAGCCTATATAATATGAAAATAAGAAGTCAGATTTTGCTGTTGAGGTGAAAATGGCAAATGGAATGTCACATTCCACACTTACATACATTTGTGCTTGGGTCAATTTAGGGTTCATTGTTTTGCCAAAGGCTCCTTCAATATGTGGACTGGAGGAGCCTGGGAATCTAACCGCCAACCTTCCGGACGACCCACTCTCACAATCCCCTGAGCCACAGCCATACTCACACATATGCCTGTGAGCTGGGGAAGTTTGTCGGTATATTTATAGGCTCAGATCAGGGTCAGATGTGTGTCTTAAATCAGAGGTTATGGACCAGAGAGACAATGCAGATGAAGCCAGGATCCATGATGTGGAAAATCATTTTGATGGTGCATTTTATGGTCGACGTTTAAATGTTTTTACACACATTTTTTAGGGGATCACGTACTGATCTATATAGAGTGATGGTGTACTCCACAGGACACACATATCTGGAGTGTGTCCTGCTTCAGTAGCCACTTTGTTTCTACATTAATTTTTATGTTTTCCAAGGGGATCCTATGATTTTACTTTCTTTTGAGGGGACAAAGATGATCAGTCTCTCTTCTCTCTGTTATTTTCCTTGCATAAGGGTTTGTGTGTGTGTGTGTGTGTGTGGAGAGAATCTGACAGTCAGTGAAGGAGAAGAGACATGCCTGTGTTGTGCGGGTGAGATTCTCAATACATTTACATTTTCTTCAGTACTGTAACATGCAAATGAACATGGTATCATTAATTCATACCATAGTAAACCTTGAAACCAGGATAATGCTGCAACCCTTCTTTTAAGTTGTGACAGTTGATATTCCTCTTCTTTGTCATGTTCTTTTTCTTGCAAGACTTTTCTTCCTTTATTCATTCATGCGAATGTACTCCTTCCAACTTATAATTTAAATTATTCTTGACATCTGTGATTTGACACATGGCTGCTGAAAAACTTTGACAGTAGATAACATCAATCAGCATATACATGCCAATATGTTCATCTGGTTGAAACTGTTATCATCATCCATATAGCCTGATTCTATACCTTGTGGTTGTTCTAGACTGTGATCAATTTTTACTCTGACAAACTGTCTGTTGATCATTTACTCACAAAGGTTTCGATGGGAACAAATCTGCTGGGCATTTCTGAAAAGCACAGCAGGTCATTGATCGACTGTAAGGTCAGGTTTTGATTGATCTGAGCCATGAAGTATTTTTTGTTTATGGGATCACTGGGAAAATTGCTTCTGGCTAGAACAGTCTATAAAAAGATTTTAATGGATAAAAACAAAGTCAACTTGTTCTTTCCAGAAATATGTGCATCCTCTACTTTTAGAGCACATATACTATTCTATAGTGTAAAAGCTACATCAATGCACTCAGGTTTGCATTTTTAAAGCTGAATCACACAGTAGAAAATAATCCTTACTTCAAAAGATCAACAATACTGTGTAATAGCACTAAGTTTTTGACACACAATAGTGCATTTCAGTTGTGTTTTTTCTGCCTTATAATTTATTGCTGAATGTTCTCCATGTTGACATTTGGGTCATGGCCACCCTGAGGGTCAGACTAAAAGCATCCCTCCTTTCTTCCTCGACTCTTCTCACCCCTCAGCTCTGTTCTCTGCCTCCTTTCACGGCAGATGTGCCTGGTGAAGGGATACATCCACCTTTTCTTTTATTCATGGATTAAAAGCACTGAGCTCACATACCTGTGACAGGCCTGGACAGACACTGTGTGAGCTATAAGGGTGGACTGAGAGCCTCAAAGCCCAGACTGTTGCCTTGGTAATCTATGTCCAAATCTGTATCATTGAATGCGTCATCTTCTTAAAAGTATTAATATACACACTGTTGCAGTGGGATGTTTAAAACACACAAGCTTGTCTTGATGATCTGCCGTCTCAGGGGATGGGCTGGGGATGCTTGTTCCAGTCTGTGAAAACACAACTCTCTAACAGGGCTTGCAAGATATCAGTATCAATCAGTTGTATTGTGTAACATAGGTCTTTTTATTATATCTTAAAACACATTTTGTCTAAATTCATGACAGCAAAATATAAAATTAAGTGCCATGCAGGAATATTAAACGTGTGATTATCTATATTGTGGTATAAACACTGGAATAAGTTATAAAACAGCCATAATGTCAAAGCAAAAGCCTTGAGATCTGATTCATAAGAATTCTTTTAGAATACAGGATAATATGTTGAATATCCCTTGTATGTTTGGAGGTCTTCTGCACTATTGAGGTTACCAACTACCTGTAAATGTTAGCAGGTGTTAGTGGCCACAGCTGATGTTAGGGACATATCTTCCCTCAGCACCTTAGCATCATCAAGTGTTTTGGCCTTTTTATAAGTGATACAGGCCCAACTTTAGGGTACGCTCAGGCTAAAGGCAAATCTGACTGTCTACTGGCTTGTATGGCAGTACTATGAAAGCCATGTGGCCCGCTCACTTGATCAAACATCATTACCTCTATGCCTTTTTAAGCTAGACACTTTGCCATTTTAGAACATAGGACAAGATGGACATTATCCCTTGTACATTCTACCACACTAATTAATGCCTACCACTAACTGATGTTATTGGATGTTAGTGACCACAAGTGGATGTTAGGGACATATCTTCAGTTGTGTACCTTATCGTCATCAGGTGTTTTTTAATCACAAGACACTCTTCTAAGGCAAGCCCACCGCAGGTTGATCAGACCTGGGTGCATGTCCCTGCATATTGGGACCCATTTGGAATCTTTCCTCCTGATCCAGAGCCATTAGCTGCAGCGTTCTGCAGTGTGTGATGTTCCTTTTATGGTCTGTCGAAGGGCTTGTCCATAGATCCCCAGATCTTTGAGTAACCTGATGTTGGATGATGCAAGGAGCCAACTGCAGCAAAACTCTACAGGGCAAACTATTGCTTTCCAGCCTCGTTGCTCTGCCTCAAATGCCATGTCTACAAACCGCAGCCTTTTCCTCTAATTTGCTTTATCAACATTATCCCACCAGGGTACTGATAATTCTACGAAATAGACAACGTGCAGGGTGTTGTCTCGTGCTTGCTCCAACTGACCACAGTAAAGGAGGCCCTCTCTGTCCCTGTTCCCTTTCAAGGACAAATGTCCTTTGAACTTTATGTTTTTGCAGGCAAGCATTAGTATCAGTTTTCTCTGCTTCTATTTTTGCTGCAAGGCAACTGAGTACCTGGTTGTGTCTCTTACCTTGGGAGAGAACCATTGAGGATGTGCCTGAGGGTAGCTGGAGTTGAGCATAGTGGGCATGACATATCATCGTTCAGGAAAGACTTGGTATGATGCTCTAAGCAGGAAGCTAATCCTGCCTGCTTCCATTCCCCACAAGTCCTTTCAGATGATCTTTCTTTTCTCTATGCTCTCCCATTTCATCCACTGCCCCGTCTGGCTTGAGTGACAGTCTTCGCACCTCTTGCTGCCTCTTCCTGACACTGAATTTCCAGGACCACCAATTTCCGCAGCCCTGAAGGAGTTGCCTTGTTCCACAGGGGTATACTGAACTAGGCCCAAACCTCCTCTTCCCTCTTTAACATGGCCCACAATGTCAGAGTTCTGCTTTTGCATGTTGAGTTGCTTCTTTTTGTGTCCATTTACGTCCTGCTGTCAATGATGGTCCAACAGCCCGTATAGATTTGTCTCGGGACTCTGAGAGGGTCATCTACAGCCCTGTTTTGGTGCATTTAAACTCTATGTCCATACAGGCCGATGTTGCTCTGACATATTGGGACTCCTCACCATTTTTTCACATAGGAGTTGATCATTCTCTCCATGTTCTCAACTCTTGTGATAGGAACGTCAACTACTTTAAGTGGCCACATTAGTCGGAGTAAGAAAATATAGATATTCATAGATAAGAGCAGCTTTTCTACCAGTTTTATGTCCAATATGTAAAATAGGCCAATTTCAAACTGCATCTGGTCCATATTTTAGCCCTCCCTGCCACAATAGGAAGTAGATTTGTGTGAGCATCTAGTCGATCGATTCTGAGCACAACATAAAAACGATTGGCCTCCAAACTATTTTTGATGACACCTCAGACATAAAGATATCTTCCAAAATACCACAACAGAAATAACTGTAACCACAAGGGGCCCTAGGATTTTCCTCAGACTCTATCTGTAGTCATTTCATATACATGGAAGGTAAGTTCCCATCATTCTACTCACCAGGTGGTCTGCCATTTTCAAGTCATTGCATGTGACAATATGTCCTTTCCATTTCCAAAAAAAAGAGGACATTTTCCCAAAACCTCCATCCAACTGAAAAGTAGCAGATAATACACCAATACTATTAAAGAAGCACTATTCCATTTCCAAGTGCTAGTTAGGTGAGTGTTTTTTGAGTCCTCAGGTTCAAAGTTCAGACCCACCCATTGCTCCTCCCCAGCTCCGCCTTCTAGTCCAAATGTGGTATCATGTGGCTCAAAAAAAATAAGATTGCTGGTTAAAATCCAATCTCTTAGCTTCAAAACGGCAGTTTACAAACCAATGGGTGGTGTCATGGTGAGTTGCCACTTGGGATAAACCCACTATTACACTGTGGTATAGATTCATCACATTGAGTTGCTAACTAACAGGGCTACAACATACAAAATGACTAATATGTTCCTTCAACACAACATTTCACTCACAACAAGCAAGATCATTGGTCTGCGGTCAAGATAGAGCTGTCGGTTTCCTCTGGCATCACTTTCTTCCAACTCTCCTCCCCCTTAGCCCTCACTGCTCTTAACTGGAGGCAGGCAGGAATGTGAGGAGAGTTTCAATGACTTGTGGCTGCGAGTGTGCTCACACAGCAATGTTTCTGCTCAGCGGAGCGGCAAACAAACATGCACATCTCAGCACAAACACACACATTGGTACTACTGATGCAAACTTGCTAGGCATTTCATTGGCTGTTTTCATTCCCTAACCATTTCCTCTAATCCTAAACTTTACCACTACCAGCTCTGACATTTCTACGTAATCCTGCCCTAATCACAGCTCTAAACCCACAGCTAACTCTGAAGCAGCCCTGAAAAGATGTAAAATGTTTTGACTCTGGACTATTTTCATCTTACTCCTTTATTTTTGGGGACATTTAATCCTCAAAAGGATTAAAATTGTTTCGCATAAGAAGACACTGAGTTTCTAAGCTGTGGCAGCAAAGAAAGCACCACTTTAAATCATTTCTACTTTTCTGTTTATTCATTCTTAGTGCAGCCACAACTGCTTCACCACTCACAGTCAAATTCCTCTTGGCTGCATGCCTCATCACCTCAAACATACCACGAGTCACTTCTTACTCAGTGTTGATGCACAAGTGCTTCTCATCCCAAGGTTGGCTAGTTGCTATGACAAACATATTTATAACACGTAATCGCTTATGTGAAATGTAAGTTTCAGTCATGAGTAATCCCAGAGGGTGTTGACAGTCATTTTTCTCACTGATGTCCATCTGTGGGTTTTGGCGCTGCAGGTTTAAAGATATAACTGTCCCTCAAAATGTCTAAAAACAATTAGACTATATATGTTGTGTATTTGCATTATTCCAAATGTTTTGAGACATTTTCAAAAAGGGGGAGACGCCCTAAGTGTTTTTAATGTGAAGCTGCTTTAGCTAGTGTTTTCACCTGATTTAACAGGCATGGGATTTTATCATTTTATGGACAAGGACATTTTGATTTGGTGTCACAATTTTTCAGGGGGCACAACGGCCAAAAAGGCAGTTGAGTGAAATAAAACTATTTGGATAATACAAATTAAAAAAAAAAACATGAATGACTGCATTAAAAAAAATATTCACTTTGATGTGATGTTTAAAACTAGTTCTCATTAAAGAATAGTGGATCTTTTAGGCTGATATATTATTTGAAAATTTTAAGGGGCAACGTGTATTTTTTTGCAATTGCTTCACAGACAACATCAAGTCCAGCAAGAGAAGTTCAGCATCAAATTTAATTCCTTTACTTTTATGTAGATGTCTCTAGCAGTGAAAAGCAACTATATGCTAAAAAGCTAGGCCAGGCTCAGCTGACCTGTCTAGTTACTCTCCAGAAGAGTCCATGTAAGCTTCCTCCTATTGTGGTGTTGATAAACTGATGATAACTGCAGCTCTGGGCAAGTGCCCATTGCCACCATGTACTCCTGTGCAAGAAACCATATTCTGCAGATATTTGATGGTCATGTTTTTCGTATACTTGTTAACCAGTGGGGACTTGACTGATCTATAAATTGTTTATAAGGCAACCAGAAATGGGTTCAGACCTGACAAAGGCTGGATAATGGAAAATGGTTCATAGATATGAGATGTTGGAGGGTTACATAAAACTATAAAAAGTGCATTCTTCACTGTGCTACTGTGCAAAGGGAATTATTCTCTCCTACAAAAATGCTTTGGCGTTGTTGTAATACAATCCAATTGGGACACATGTTTATATGGCTGAGCAACAGGATTTATCGCTCATTAATCATATGTGTTACCCAAGGGAGAAACACAGAGGCACTTATCTGGCGTGTCTTACACAGAAAAACAAAAAATGAGTCATAGAGGCCGTGATCGTAGAAAACCAACAGGATGTGAAAATATAGGAGAAGGATAAAAGTAAAGTTGACATCCAAGCGTGTGGTTGATGGGGAGAGTAGCACAGCTGCACTAACAGGTTGGTCATGACTTTGGTGGGGCTTAGGGGAGAGGCTGGATGTGGGAAATGAGAGAGAGGATGGTGTGAAGGAGAAAGATCCCACAGATGATGCCATCTGCTCAACTGAGCTGGTCATGCCTGGCTGCAGTAGCACCTGCTTCTGACAGCACACACACACACACACACACACACACACACACACAACTATCTTAATGAGAAAACTAATTGGCATAAAACATTCTCTTGCCCCTTACCCTAACCTTAACCATCAAAACAAATACCTAGCCCTAACCCTAACCTCTAAACATAATTCTTACCTTAAAACCAAATCTTAACACACAAACAACTCATTAAAAGTGGGTCAGGAAGTGAGGACCGACCAAAATGTCCTGACTCTGTAAGTTGTACGCTCACAATGGTCCTCACAAAGATATCCGTACAAGACCCCACACACACATAACCTTAGCCTTAAAGGTCCAGTGTGATTTAGGTGAAAGGGAACTATTGGCAGAAATTTAATGCAGAATAATCCTCATGATGTTTTCACTAGTTTGTTTCATCTAAATCGTCTGAATTGTAGTTTTCTTTACTCCAGAAAAGGCCCTTTATATTTAAATACTTTATATTTACATTGAGGGGACCCTCTCTACCTTTTACTGCTGTCCAAACTGGGAAGGGGAGTGAGAGAGGAGTATTAAGCTGCAACATGACACTTCACCTATATATCTCACTAAATGATATGGAAGCATGATGTTAGAGCATCACATTTTAAATCACATACATCCCGTAATATAAAAAGTAGCCTTTTAAGCTCCTACAAGGACCTTTTTATTTTTGTTGATTTTGGCGCCTCTCTGGACCAGTGGTAGTGTTTCCACTGTCATAAAAACCTCAGTCCAGACAGCATGTGCATTTGTTTTTGAAGTAGTGGGGACACATAGCGAGTTCAGGACACACACCAAGAAAACACTGGGACCCAACTCTCTTTGGATATTTTTACTGTGATATCACATGAAACAAGGACTGCATCAGTTTACATCCTCTTCTCAGACCACTGTCTCTCTGCTCCAAATTCAGACCGTCAAAGAGATTCCTGGGCGCACGTACCTAAGCATGTCAAGGGGGTGGTCAAAAATTCAAACCACAACAGTACACACAGCCGTTTACAGGATGCATAGCGATGAGGTAATGATGAGGTAATCTCAGCCATCGCTGGTCTTTATGGGTTAGCCTTTAGCCTAGCGCATAGCTCTGCTCACCTTCCCCGCCTTCTGTTTCCTCTCCCTCAACCTAAACAAAGGCTATTTCAGCCTGACTGTTGTACATTGTTGCTCTTACTTTGCAGTTAATCCATTCCTGCAAAAAAATAGAAGAATATTTTGTAGAAAAAGACAATTTGCTGTTGTACATCAAATAAGGCAGCAATATTACAATATGATTGTTTCATAACCAGTTAAGAACTTTAAAGCAAAATCTTACAACTCTGAATATCCATTTATTACTAGTAGAACCAGGCTCAATGTGGGCGGTCATCTGCCTCGACTGGTCGGAGTAAGCAAAGAAAAAATGGGAATAGAGGAGAGATTGGTGAAAAAGAGGGGAGAGAAGAGAAAAAGATAGTGGGGAGGAGGGGGACAGAGAGAGTAATGGAAAATTAATAAATAAGAGTAATTACAACATTGGTTAGAGTAAATAGTTTGCAGCATGATGGAAGGTAAAAGAATTGAGGAAATATTGTCAGTAATGGTCAAGTATCTGCGGAGACATATTGTATATCAAGCAGTCTTTTAATCATTGTCCACGATCAACTGGTCCAGGGTGGGTTTTTTGAGAAGGGGTTTGATTACAGCTAGCTTAACTAACAACATTTGTGATTATGAACTTGTTAACTATTTTTCTTAGCTTGTTTACATTAAACGTATGTCAGTAGTGTGTAAGAAAGTGAGTTTGGGGTGCATATGAGTGGACCTACAAACTCATCTGTCCAAGATTCAATCGTTGATTGGTCAGGTCGATATTAGCTCTGCTTTCTGTTTCAGGTCAGTTCACTTTCGGTCCCTGAGCGCAGTTCGAGTGCCAGTTCGAAGATAACATTGATTAGTGTGTGTGTGTGTGTGTGTGTGTGTGTGTGTGTGTGTGTGTGTGTGTGTGTGTGTGTGTTTTGGTACTCATAACAGCATGCTTACCCAGCATCTGAATTTAGAAAGGAAACATCTCTGAGTTCACAAATAGTGCACTTGTGGCCTCTTCTTACCAATAGCAGTGAAACCTATATAGTTTGGACTAGGGTAATGATGGTCAAGTTGTGAGAGTATTTAAAAGAAGTGGCCGTAAACCAAATATCTAGTTTATTACAACTTGGATTCTACTTTGTTTAATTTGCCCAGTATTCATACTGTTGCAGCTAAGATCAAGCAATTCATTGATAAACTGCTGTAATACAGAAAACAAATAATTTCACAGGTCAAAAAAACTTTGAGGTTTGTCTTACTTGTTCGGAAGATAATTGTCCACATGGGCTATTTTTTGTAAGGCAAGTTGTATATTTTGACTAAACGTTATGTAATGCCACAGTAAAAAAAACTGAAATGTTATATCAAAATCCAACATTTTCAAGTGATTGTGGAGTGATTTGTGTGTCAAAGTAAACCATAAAATTTCATCACTAGGGTGTGAGCTACTATAGTTCATCAACTAACCCTTTGCATTATCCCCACCTATGCTCAACACCATGCCTCTAGTGCCACATATTTGACACGAATGACTAATTTACCATGACACTTTGGTATGTGACCATATGACATTAACATCCCAGCTTTGTGTGGTTAGTACAAATCATCACATCTGGCAGGTGAGAGAAAGCATGCTGTCACACTATTTGGCAGGCAGTTTGTTGTTTTTTGGCAGCACCATGGTGAGAATGAATCATTGTCACATTCAGTTTTACCTGCAAACAATTGTTGACCACCTGTTTTGAACAGTTGGATGTCGCTATCATAACTGATAGAAATAGTGGCCCAAACTACAGACATAGTGTCCAGGTTTTAATAAACGTTTTTTTTGACCAGCACTGTACAGTAGATAAGAAGCATTTGAAAAAGAACCTTTAATTCCTGCAGCTGATGTGAAAAAAAATATTTTGATTTCTTACGTTTTGAATAAAAAAATGTTTTCTTCTAATGCACAGCATTTGTCAAAAAATGTTTTATTCATTTCCTATGTTATTTCATGCATGGCTGAGGGTCTCATTTAATATTCCAGGTATTAATTCAATATCTTGTTTTTAATTATCACAAATCATTATTCCTATTTTTCCCTTCTTACTTTATGAACAAACAAAAGTTTTGTATTTCTACATCAATTTTACACAAATGGGGCAAAAATTACCCATTTCGCACAGCTGCTTTTGCCCATCTGATGCATGTAAGTATTATTTAACAATTGTTTTACCTTAGAAAATATTTGATATCTTGTAAAAAGTTATATTTGTCAAGGTTATCTTGACATCCATTACTAGTGAGAAAGAGGAATATATAAAATAGTAGCTAGCTGTTAGCTAGCTAGCTCTTGAACTATTCTTTTCTAGCAAGCTTACCTTAGCTAGAACATCAAATAAAACAGTATACTAAATAGACTGATTGACCTCAATACTTTATTTGTTATGTGCACAGCTACATACAGCTGTCACTGCTAATTAATTTATTGAGTCACAGGCTCCCTTTTAGGCATGCTCACAAATATTTGAAAAACAACACACAACAGATTCAACAAACATCTTCAGAAAAGAGCACAATTCATGTCAATTCAATGTTATTTGTATAGCACAGGATAATAATATACATTATCTCAAGGCACTTTACATATGACCTTAACAATTTTGGAAGACCCAACAGTTCCCACAATGAGCAGCACTTAGGTGATTTTGGAGAGAAAAAACGAATTAACCTCTAGCAGAACCAGGCTCAGTGTGGGCGGCCATCTGCCTCGACTGGTTGGGGTCAGCGGAGAAAAATGGGTGGAAAAGAGAAGTGCGAAGAGAGAGAGACCAGGAACAGTTGTGTACCATCAGGTTTCAGCTCTGAGTGTAATGATGTTATCAATGATAAAAATAATAATTCATCAAATAGCAATAATAATAATAATTGTTTTTGTCTGAATACTGCAGCTCTGTAATCAGAGATACCTGCAAAGAGAGAGAGAGAGACAGAGAGAGAGAGAGAGAGAGACTATGGGAGGGAAAAAATATACAAAGTCAGTAAGAAAGAAGGGGAGAAGTACTCAGTTCATGAGCAGAGTTCCCCCAGCAGTCTAGACCTATATCAGCATAACTAGGGGATGGTTCAGGACTCGCCTGATCCAGAACGAATAGGCTTTATCAGAAAGGAACGTTTTTAGTTTAACCTTCAATGTAGAGATGGTGTCTGCCTCCCGAACCTAAATTGGGAGCTGGTTCCTCAGGAGAGGAGCCTGGTAGCTGAATGCTCTACCTCCTGTTCTACTCTTACAGACTCTAGGAACCACAAGAGAGCCTGTGTTTTGGTAGCAAATGATCCCAAACAGATAAACAGAGTGCCTAAACATTATGATTGCCACTGTTTTTTAATGAGCATGCCTGATGATATCAAATTAGCGTAATAATGCCCTAATAATACCATATGAGGCTAAGCTTCCTGCTCCTTGTATCAGAAGTGTTCATTCATGAAAATGGCTTTAAAGATGAAGCAAGAAAACTTAATAATTTTGGTAGAGTAAGGTACTGCTGTTGGAAATGAAAAACAAAAATCAGATATCTTTCCGAGTTTCATCAGAGGAAGAAAATGACTGGCTAAAGCCAAAGAATAGGAAAAGGTAACAAATGATGGTAATACGGTGTCAGCTGTTGGTTGCACTGTTAATGAAGTCAAAATGGTTGGACTTGAAGATGGCTGTTATAAAACGTCTGACACAGCAAGCAAATCAAATCAAATGTATTTATGTAGCACGGTATCACAACAAACAGTTGTCTCAGGGTGCCGCACAAAAGTCCAAGATCTTAAAAAAGACAGAAGCATGAGCAACAGTGGGGAGGAGAAACTCCCAGATGGAAGAAACGAACCGAGCTCGGTTTAGACGGCCTCTGCCAGGACCGGTTGGGGTTAGTGAAGAAAAGAAAATAGGGGAACTAAAGGAAAAAGAAATCTCCACGTGGACGTTGGCGTGGTCTTCCTAAGGGCGCGTTGATCCCCCCGGGCACTCCCCCGCACAGCTTTGGACCAAAGAGGGGAGGAGAAGACCCAAGGATTAGAGACATGTAATAAGATACAGCAATAAATGATATAGGTGAAGAGATTTACTTACTTTGTGTCTTGTGGGCTATAGATCCTCTATTTTTTAGAGCGCTGATCAAAGTTGGCTGCCTGGGCATCCCTTAAAACCAACTCCATATCCACTAGTTGTAACTTGAAAAAGAAGATATGTTCATGTTTTTAGCCACAATATTTCACTGGATAAGTAATGATAGGTATAAAAGAAAAATCTAGGCAATGCTTTGAATTTTGTGTGGCTGTTATAGAAGCCAGAGTTATAATATCATACCTGTGGAATTGGATGATTTGTTGGGGTTGGTGCATCATCCTTCCCAAAATAGGATAGGGTCCCACATTTTGCAACTCCATCCACCCAAAAGCCTTTATAAATTCGGCCTTTGTCAGGATAGCAGAACTTGCCATTACCGTTCTTCTTGCCATCTTGCCAGTCTCCTTCATACCAGTTTCCATTTGCTTGGACACACAAGTTGGAAAGTCAAGATTTTTGCGATCTTTCCAAACTACATTACAATCAATTGTTTTTCAAATAAAAATCGAATTGCTCTTACCATATTGAAGGCTGCCCTTTCCATGACACTTATCCATCATCCACTCTCCATGGTAGATATCTCCATTCCCATAGTACATTTTTCCCAAGCCAGTCCGATGGTTCTCACTCCAATCACCTTCATAAACGGCTGAGTTATCATAGAAGTACCTCCCATATCCCTTAAAGGTACAGTGTGTAGAATTTAGTGACTTCTAGTGGTGAAACTGCATGTTGCAGCTGAATACCCCTCACCTCACCCTCCCTTCCAAACATGTAAGAACAACAATTTATACTATTTTGATGAAGCACACTAGTGAAAACATTATGAGAATTATAATAGATCAATAAATCCCTTTCATCTAAATCTTACACATTGAACCTTTAAGTGATGAAAAGTGATGAAAACATGTCACAGATTATAACTATGTAAATTGTTTTCTGCATATATAGGTGCATATAAGATACATACATGCTTCTTTCCATTTTTCCAATTTCCACTGTACTGATACATATACTTCTTCGTTTTTGACACGAGTACACAGTAATTGCCATATCCGTCAGGTTTTCCAAATTTCCACTCTCCATTGTAAGATGCTCCAGATTCCTTCCAAATCTGAGTTCCTGTTCCTTGAAAATATAGATAAGAATAAAACATTTTAAGTAAAGTGCAATTGATATTTGTAATGCACCACAACCAAATGTTCACTAATATCTCAACGTTCAGTGAAAGAAACAAAGAATCTTACCATGCTTCTGGTTGTTTTGCCACTCTCCGGTGTATTTATCTCCATTTGTTGCATAAACTGTGTGGCGCAGTCCACATTTCTGTGACTTAACATCTAACAGTTTTGTGCATTGTGGTGTTAACTGAGTTGATTTAAAAAATGGCATGACTGCAGGTAGCTTGATGAAAACCCTAGAACATAGAAAAAAAAACATGTTACACCCATGAATGTTTACATTTGAGCCTATTTCTGCCTAAAATGTAAAATATTATTAATAAAAGAGAAAACATTTTCTAACATTTAAAAGAAAAACTAACTTTCTAATCACTGTACATTTGTTTGAAGGCTGTTAAGAAAGGTTTCCAAACAAAACCTTTAATTTAACACCAGAGGACAGTGATTGAAATTTCAAAAACAACAGTCATTATTAAAGCCAAAGTATCTGTCACTACATTATTGAGGAATGATACTGTGTCATTGTGTCACAGACTTTCTTTACAGAGCAATTATAAATTGATTGTGGCTGTAGTATGAATTTTTCTGAAATTTAAACTGTTCTTTTTCAACATCAATGTGCTTTACTGTATTGTTCCTGGGAGTACTGCAATACCAGGTCAATGCGTTTTCCTTTTTTGTACCAAGTAGAGAAACAGTAGTTGGGAATAGTTAAGTCTTATAGTTGAGTCTTCCTATGGAATTTCTTTGGTCCTTTGATCCAACACTATCATAGACAACCTACAGTATTGCTTTTCTTACATTTTATTATTAGGGCCTGAGGACTGAAAGTGCAAGGACCGTATTGTTTTTGCTCTGATTATTATTATTATTATTATTATTATTATTATTATTATTATGTCTGTCAACCAATCCTATAAAAATCCCAAAGTAACACTGAGTTGATCCTAACCATTATTTACTATTTGGGCAAAACCTGATCATCAGCAGCCAACCAACTTTATTACAGTGACAAACAATATCAACTCACATATTATATTAACAACTGTTATCGACCAACATTATAATAGTGACACATCTGACAACTGCAGGACAGATGGGACAGATTTATCGATTGATCAATGCACGTTACTTCTGTCCATTCTACTTTGCACTAAAAACTTAGATTTTTATTTTTTTAAACTTCATTTACGGGCACACAGGAGTAACGAACGTTACTCTCATTCAAATGTTTACATGGTTGTTTTGCATAAATAGTTGTTGTCCTGAAATGCTTGTCACAGCGATTCAATTATATTTTCATTTGCGTCCTGATGAAATATTCCAGTGGATTAAAAAATATTTTCATTCCATACTTACATTTCTGAGCATTTTAGCCGCAGTGGTTGCCATATTGGTTTGCTCTATGCGTTTGTAAAGAATTACATTTACCCTTCATTTTTAGGGGTCCTGAATAGACTACGGTTCATCGCATAGAGAAATGGGTCAAACACCTCCCTTCACAGCCACATGCAAAACGAAGGGTTAGGGCCAAGTGGTAGGGCTAAGGGGTCTAGGGGAATGTGTTGCTTCTCTGAAGGCTGAGCTCAAGGAGAAAGACAAGCTCATCTTAGGCTTCACCACATCATCATCATCATCATGACTCAGGCATCACACATCCCGACCCTGAGATCCAGGAGAAGACAAATCTCTGGCTGCTCTGCTCAAGCTATGGATAATGAGACCTATTTTTCCATGTCTCATGGGATTTCCACAAACCTGAGAATGCTGAGGCACAGCCTGATTCACCATGGGTGACAATTGGAGCAAAGCGTAAATAATAGCCAGCTCTCCTCCCTGTCATGCTGCAGCAAAGGCGCAAAACCCCTGGGCGGGTGTACCACAAAAAACCCTGATTGCAGTGACCCCTTGCCAACAGGAACACTGGACTTTTGCCAACAAGGATTATGCAGGACCCATACCATTGGTTTCATTCATAACTTCAACTTGATTTGGAATCATGCTCCGATGTTTGCACAACACAGTTTGCATCCAAGCTGGCTGGTAGTCACATTCTTGTGGGTAATCTTCACCACTCTTTACTATTTGCTCCTCTTGACTTTTTACATCACCTGTATACACATCCACAAATTTCAAGAGGAGGAAAGGACTTGGACTGATTCATATCAATATCCGTAGCATTGTGATAGAAATTAGGTAAACTAACATTCCTTTTCCATCCATTCAATCCTGATATTTTAGTCCTTTCAGAAACTTTGTTAAAAAAAAGGGATGGTAAAATTCATTTAAAAGGCTTGCATAAACAAAACTACACAGAAAAGGGATGGACACAAGAGGGGGCCATAACATTTGGTTACTTGATTATTCAACTTTTTGAGATGTACAAACCCGGCACTGTACTCCCCATGATCAGAAGAAAACACATGCCAGGTGTGGTTTCGATTAGAGGAATGGCTCACAAGATACATGTACCACATATGGACTGACAGACAGAACGATGTAAAAGAAGATGTTTCAGGATGATAGAGCCCTGCAGCTAAAACTCTGAGAAATCAAATGGTCTCAACAGCGCTGCAAACCTTGGCACTAAATCACTGTGTATGAATAGATTTTTTGTCAACTGTTCTAATCCTATTCTAGAGGAAACACTGCACCACAAATTTAGCAGAGTTACAAAGAAAGCAAAAAGAGTATTCTCCCTGTATTTTAGTGCAGTGGTTCAGGCTCTCAAATATACATGCAAAAAACCACAGAGGAGCATATTTTTCTTGTTGTCAGTCTCCCCCTCTCAGTGTCTTTTTGACATTGCATTACACGACAGACTTGATTGTGTTGAAGTGGCAATAGAAGTGTGCAGCCACTGAGGACTATTGAATGCTGCCTCCATCTGACTCATTTTCTCCTTTCACAACATTCATTCTGCTGTGAGCTCAACCTCTCCTCCGCAGTCAAATCAGCACAGACATACACACAGTCAACCTTGTTTTTCCTCTGCAGTTACAATTTAATTTGTTAGAAACGTGTACTACACAAACACACACGCACAGTAATTGCTAATAGGGTGATGTGATAAGCACTTCTTGGGCGTGATGTGATGAGCACTTCTTCAGAAACATGTCATGGTTAAGGTTGCATCAACGAGGTATGTTTGTTTGTGTATGAAGAAAACAAGACCTGTGCATTGTACCTAAATGGAGGCAAGAAGGCAGGGCCATGCTAGCAACTAATATTCATGGCCTCAGTCAACCATCTGATAACAAACCACATCAACAATGAAGAAACATTGAGTTGATCTCCCATTCACTTCTACAACAGTTAATTTCCTGTATAGTCAGTTAATTAAAACCAGCTACGTAGTGATCACAAATTCTCAGACTGGAACTTTAAAGTGGACAATTTATAAAATGAAAGTATTATCACATACATATGGCGAGGCACTAAATGGATTAAGCAGATTTTCACATATAAATTGCATTTTAGAATCATGCTCAATTTGTGTACGGTTGACTATTGTTTGGTGATTGAATGGAAATGTGTAACTTTTATTAGTTAAGCCCCTATAAGGTGACTTTAAGTGGTTCTGAAATTGTCTTATTTGAAAAAGAAAATGTGCTTGTTATATAAACAATTTTCAATGTCTGTTGCCAGGATGGGTGAACTGCAAGGTCAATGCAATGAATTATGAAAGCAAGGCAAGAAAAGCCTATCTTTGACTGGAGGAAGAGGAAAAAAAGAAGCAGGGAAAGTGAGCTGGATTACACACTAGGCTAAAGGCTAACCCATACAGGCCAGCGCTCCAGAGTCTGGTCCTCACCAACCAATCAGGTGGGATGTTCCATGAGGAGGGACAAGTATGGATTTCTTGTACTTGTATAGATGTATTTAATATTCAAATTCTTATATTGTTAGAAGATTGTCATTACAGACAAATAGTTTCATGTTTTATGTATCTTTATTTTTATATTCATATGTCGAGTATTTTCATGTTTTACAGCTCCCCCTTGTCGCGCTTTGATACATGTGCCCAGGAATCGCTCTCTCAGTCTGCATTTGGAGCAGAGCAAGACAGTGGTTTGAGAAGAGTATGTAAACTCATGCAGTCCTGGCTTCATGGTATATCATTACAGTAAAAACAATCTTGATCGATTGTTGATCTGCCATGCGTTGATTGCATGTTGTGGTATGGGTGAGAGCCGCCAAAACTCAGCAGACACCACAAAGATGCTCCTGCACTGAGAGAACACCAACTCCTGCCTCCTGCGCGGCAAACAGTTAAGGTTGGAAACCCTTTGAAGCCATGAATGGTGAACATACCTATGGCGGAGCAGACCAGGGAGTTGTGGGCCTATTCTACCCCCCAAGATATGGGTAGATCAGGAGACAGGATAATGACAAGTGACATAGCGGGGAGATCCAGATCTTGATACGCCCACTCTGTCTGGCCGTTGGTTTGGGGGAGAGTCTGGCCAACACCCCTAATGCCTGATAGAAAAACCTCCAAACTTGAGAAGCAAACTGAGGACCCCTGTTAGACACAATGTCCTGGGGGATCACGTGAAGTCTGAAAATATGCTGAGTTAACAGGGAGGCTGCCAAGTAGTTACTGCATGAATGTTCTGGTGAGTGTCGGTACTGGGGGTGTTACAAAATCTGTTTGAGTTTTGCATTTTCATTCACCAGATTTATTCTTCCCTGGTTGGAAACGTCTTCTTTCAGCAAAGTTTTTTCCTCTGCTCAACCGACAGCTTAAGTGCAAAGACATCATATTTTAAATCTTTTAAGAGTTCCAGCTTTTGTAGTCGATTAGGGATGAGGTGCAGGATCTCCCTGTCTTCAGCAGAAAAGGTGACATTGTCATCCAAGTCGCTTGAGGTTAGCTTGTCTAGGGCTTGCTTAGACTCAGACTTTCTACTTTTTCCAGTTTCTAATGGTAGTTTACAAGTAGAGTCTATACTGTTGTGGCACAGCAGCAGTGAATGTAGCGATCAGCTTAACACAGCATTTTACAGCTGATGGAATCACCTATAAGGCAGAAGTTTTGGTTGATTGTCTTGCAGTATAAGCGAGCTAGCTAGGTTGCTACATCATTTCTTCCACTGCAGCGAGAATGAGCAGATGATACATGGATTCTGAGCGGTTCATCAACTTGTTCCTGTTTGATTCCTTATAGCTGGTCAAGTTGACTGGTCATGGTGCAGGCCTCGATGAAGCTCAGGCTACCAGGAAATGTTTGTATGTTGTGGCTCAGGCAACAACTATTCATAACTTTCCGAATAAATTAATTCAACAAATACTTTCTTGATTACAAATTCTTCCTTTGGTCTGTGAAACATTTGCCAATTTTTACACTTGAGAAGCTGAAAGCAGTTTGCCAGATTGCCAAAAATCCCATACACAAGCAATCAAAGATCAGAATGGCTACTTGTTTATTCTATGTCCCGATACAGCTCATTTGATTAAAAGATTTTTTGAACATCCGACTCGGTGAACAAATGCCACAGTGTGAGCAGAGCCATGCAAGTTGATAAATGTACAAGATTGATAAAACTGTTCAATATCTGCAGTTTAAAACTGCGTACACTGAAGCAAAGCGTAGGCAGTACACAGCACAGCAAACCTCCTGAAATCTATCACTCAAGCAGAGACTCGCCACAGGCTTTTTTCCACTGTATATGAGTGCAACTATGTATTTTTTTCTGTCTGTCAGTTTTTTGCCAAAAAAGTCCAATATGAATGAAAAAACAAAATCTACTTGTCCGTCATGGATGGATTTGAGTTGTATTGCACTGTTCCAACAAAGATTATGTGCAAACACATTGTTCTTTCAAACTTATTCATACTTAATTGATATTCATTGTGGAATGGTGTGTGAGTCTAGTATTTACTCTCAGCTGTAGAGAGGGTTGATAGAATTAAGAATTAATCCTTTTCCATAACATATAGACATTTATGCCATTGTTGATTTAAAAACCTTGGTTATTGCTGCTGTTAATTTCAAATGTTGCATATGTTTTCATTGTGCAGAATCTGTTCCATTACTGTAACACTTCATCTGAATATGGCACCTTTATAATCCTGCAGTAATGCCAGTCTCGACAGAAAAGAATGAAGTCTCGTTTTTGATGTGGCTATCACCTCAGATTGGACTGTGTAGAGACTCTCAGAATCAATAGAACTGTCTAGGCACTCTGCTGATGTCCTGAAATAGGCACAATTATTGTGAGCTACAGCCCACATTCTTGTTGTCTATAAAACCCTTGTCACCAACCTGCACGCTGTCTCTTTCATCTCGCTTTGTGATCGAGAGGTCATCCTGGTATCGCTGCACCCAGGGGAGTCCCCACACAACACCAAAGGCCTTTGAAACGACACACATCAATGGTTACCGAAACCAAAAGGCACATATCTGTGGAGCACCTCAACCTGGTAACCTTTCTCATACGCACTTTTATGTTATGTTTTAGGCCACATGTGTAAAAAGCCTGACCTGTTAACATTATGGCAAGTACTACCCTGATATACTCTCACCAGATGGAGGCTCACATTCAAACTTACTCAAGTAGCTGTAACACCTAAACTCATTCTTATTCAACAGTTCAATCCGATAGTGATTTACAGGTAGAATGTTGGAATAATTATTAATTTTAATTTTAATATCAATATAAGTTTGGAAGAAATATTTAAGTTGAACTCTGATGCTATTGACAGACACTGGATATCCCCCATGTTTAGCATTATTTAAATTCCAGCATTACACAGGTTTCATTTGGGTTCCATATATATAAACCTAATTATATCATTGTTTTAAATTGTATGCATATTCATTGATGCATAGTTTGATTTGAACAATGATTAAGTGAATTTTAATATTGTCCTTCCCTGTATTCATTTGGGACTTATATTTGATTTTAGGCACTTTACAGAGTGTCCTTACAATTGTAAAAGAGAAACCAAACAGTTCCCATGATGACCAAACACTTGGGAACAGTAAAGCGTTTGGTTTGTCAGGAGAAAAATGGGGAGAAGGATGAGATAGGGGACAGAAATAGAGAGAGGAGAAACAGAGGGAAAGAGAAGCTGAAAATGTGCCAGATAAACAAATTTGATTAAATTAAGAGATGCAGTATTTTCTCCATATAAATGAAAGAAGCCGCCAGCTGACCTGGTTACCTTAATCGATTGGAATACAAACAACAATATACAATAATGAAATTGACACAGATGGCTTGCAATTATTGGTTTGTATTGCAGAAAATAAAGTATCTGGTCCCATATGGACGACTTAAAAACTAAAAAACTGAAGGCAAACAAAACACAAGCAATATACCAATACAAACAAAATGACTCCCCAAAACCCTCAGTTCATCAACTTATATAGTCCGTTCTGCCCGGTCACCTAAGGAAAAATTCCCAAAACAAAGTTTAAGCAGATATGGTGTTGTGAGATGGAGCAAACAGAGCACAAGAATAATCCATGCTATCTCACCACCTCCGATGGCCCAGAAGAAGAGTCCTTGTCCCATGGTAATTTCTGACAGTTTTCTGCAAAGTAGATAGCAGACCATTGCCATATTTTATGCCTCTGACAGAGAAGACAGTGTAAAGTATATATCAGTTGACAGTCAAAACGATTACTCATATCTCCATCACATGTACTGTAAAGGCAGACCCCTATACAGTAAAAAGCCTCTGAACACAACCTGTCCAACAGCAAACAGCAGATAGACACAGTCAGGAGCAGCTGGGGAACCTTTTACAGCTTTTAACAGTTACAGAGACACATATTTCACCAAAACCATGAGATAGGCACACCATGCCCTATGAAGAGCACACTGCTTAGTAGCTGCTGAATGTGGATATAAGCAAGCCGTTTTGGAGGGTGCTTTCTTTGAGATGAAACGAGTAATGATTTCTAATGATGATAATGATTTAGATAGAATAAGCTCTTTGTGATTATTTTTTTTGCATGGCCCAAACAGATGAGATCCAATTGTGATCTGTTGTGCAGTGTTGAGCAGTTTATCTTTGACCACTCAGGCAGGGAGCTTAGGTTTCTGCCAGTGCTTAGGATCTGTCGTTCCAGCCATGGCGACAGTCCCACATTATTAGGTTTAAAGTGTCTAATCTGCTCAGTGGTTCTTTGCTCGTCCCAGTTGTGTCATATAACCTTTTCTGCCCAACATTCGGATCTATTATCCTCCTGCATTACCATTTCTTGTTGCTCCTCGCTTGTGTTGTTTTTTTTCCAGTTGCTCTTCTATGAGCTTCATGAATACTGCAGTTCCGGCAGTTTAGTGGAGAACAAGCAGAGCCTGATTTTAATGAATTATTAGCTCTCTTCTGATTGCGGATGCTGATCACTGAAATCGACTGCACTGGTTTCTCATTCCTTGTGTTAGCAGTTAAAATGAGGTTTAAAGTAAGAATTCATATCCAGATCCACAGAGTAACTGAGTGTGGAAGGTTTCCACTGTGATACAATGTTTATTTCCTGCTAGTTTCAGCCTCTTCATTTAGTTGTTTTTCTTCTCATTAAATCAAACATTTTTCAACCTGATCTGTGTGCTACATGACAAGTCACCCAGGAGACAATCTTTCAAAAAAGATAAATGCCCCATCAAACTGTCACTGTCACAGTGGTGTTCGCCTCCCTCATACAGACTTCGAAAGGGCTACAAGTCTGTCAGCACACATCAACACGGCTCATCAGAACTAAATGGTGCACATTAATCTTAAAAACTACGATGTGGGAATTTGGTCTTAAACACAGTCTGTGATTTAATGAGCTTCACAACATCTGGGCTTTGATTATTTACTTAATGACTGAACCAAATTATTCAGGTATTAGCACAGCCATTGAAACTGTCTGCACATTTTTCTGATACATTGGAAATTTATATTTCTCTATAGCCGAGCTTATTGATTTCTCCTTTAAAATGTAGTGGTGCACTTAGTGGGATGAGCTCATTGTGATTCTGCGTATCATCAGGTCTGAGCTGATCTGTTTGTATCCATGTGTCTCTCTCATAACACGTCATGACGTTAATAGTTCAAAGTCATATGATGACCCACTAGTATAAATCAGGTAATTGGGATGCGTGCAACAAAACAAAGGCACAGTAATTGCAAATTCCACACACACTGGAGACCAATTAAGGACAAAGGATTGTCAGCCAACAATTCCTCAGACACTTCTTTGAAATTGCTAAAACTCTAAAGCTGACACAAGCACAAATGTGCTGCTCAGGCAACAAACTGTTTCAATTAGTCTTAAGGGGTTATTTCACCCAAAGTGGAACTACAAGAAGTAGGAGAAGTTTCCGATTCTTGTTCTTCCCCTTTTGAGATGTTTTTTTTAATAATACATAGATCTTAAAGGGATCGCTCACCCAGAAATGAAAATTCACTCAGTATCTACTCACTACTGTGTCAATGGAGTTTCAGGGGTAAACAGTGTTAGAGCAGAATCCAAAACAACTGAAGCAACTGGTGACCAAATCTTCAGACATAATCAAACAACAGAAAAAACATAACATGCCTCTATACTGCTCGTGTGATGTCATCCAAGTGTCTGAAAGCCCCGATATTCATATTTGACTTGAAGCGGCATCATTTTTACACCATTTTGTTTAGCCTAAATGCCTGCTGATATCAGATGTTGTGCCTTCAGGGAGTCGTCCAATAGCTTAGCCCCTTCTGGTGGACGATTAGGCTTAAAACATGGTGTAAATGACACCGTTTCAAGTCGAATATGAAAATATGAATATGAATACTGACTGAAGAGCCTGATGAGGTACTTGTACCTGTGACTCATGTGCTCAATTTGATGCTCACAAATTGGTGCTTCGGGCTTGTCATTATAGTCATGACAGCCATCATTTTTCAATCAACTGAATCACAGATGTGGACACTGAACAGATACAGTGATCACAAAAACAGGAAGCCGGGGTCCTGCCCTCTTTTGAAGCTGCAGTCAACAATATTTCTTTATATTAGCAATAGATCAAATGTCATCAGGCCTTACAGTCACCGAGATGATGTATAAATGTGGTTTGGAGCTGTGCCTAAAGTTAAAGTGTCGGCTGATATAGGCTTCTCAAAATGATCTCACTGTGGAAAGATGGTATTTTATGGAGCAGCTCACCAGGAGTAGAAAAGCACAGAAGGTCAAGTCCTATTGAATCATGTCAGAAGAGTTTAATGATTAATGAAGGTACCAGAGGAGCTGTCAGTATTTGCTCTGCCAACAAGTTGTTGTGACATTAACATGACATGCTCTATTAACAACATAGTTCACACTTTGTCTCTGCACTGCACACAAATCACTGTGACAGTTTTCCTTTTTCACTTGTAGCTCTGAGATGTGACTTGTGAGTATTGATATTAAACACTGTTTGAATAATTCAGACTTTCTGACCAATTGCTGGAAGTTGGTGACGCTGGTAGTACTACGAGAATAATATATCATAGTCTAGGTCAGAGATGTCAAACTCAAGGCCTGTGGGCCACTTCCGGCCCGTGGTACAATTATATCCGGCCCGCGATAAAATATCATATTTCTATCTTTCCCCGCCGGTGCGCAATGCCCGGCTAGACGCACACGAGAGAGCGAGCCCTACTTTCATCTCGCAGAGTGGGAGCCAGACGGCATGCATGGGCTTCATAAGCCAAGCCATGGTGCGCAGTGCCTGGCTAGACGCACACGGAGTGAGCGCTCCTCTCCACTCACTCGTATTTGACAATATTAGATTATTTGCCCAGTGTTCCAGAGATCCCATGTTCACCATGTCTCTCAGTCTTCTCTCTCTCTTTTTTTTCTTCCATCTTCCTCGCTCCATCTCGCTCTGGCCAGAGAGCCAGGCAGAGTGCACAGGCTCCACATGGCCGAGCCACGGTGCCCGGCTAGACACACACGGATCGAGTGCCCCTCCTCACCTGCAGAGTATTTGGTGTTATTAAATTATTTTTCCAGTGTTCCAGAGATCCCAGTGCCTGTGTGCTGCTGTCTGTGTCCCGTCAACTTCACCATATGCTTTTCTCTGTGATGAAGATGAACAAAAACTCACACAGGAGTCATCTCACTGATGCACACCTTCACTCCATCCTGAGGGTTTCCACAGCACAGAACCTAAGCCCAAACATTAATGAACTGGCAGCCAAGAAAGGATGCCGAACATCTGGCTCTGGCACATGTACATAAAAGAAGAATGTATCTTACCTAAATATGTTTTCTTTTGCACTTATATCCTGTCTATCCTGTTTAACACATTTTTACCCTGTTTGGCCCTTGATGTAGTCCCAGTTTGTAATTTTGGCCCTCTCTGTGATTGAGTTTGATCCCACTGGTGTAGGTGTTCAGTTTGACAAGGCGTAGAGGTAATGATGTCTGATCTACTGATAAGGCCTCATGATTTCATAGTACTGCCATTCAAGCCAATAAGTAGCCAGTCTGATTTACCTTTATCCTCAGTTAACTCTCAGGTTTGGGTTTGAATTCGTTTGAATTCGTTTGAATTCGCACTCTACAAAGGGATTGGATCCACTAGTCCTAAAAATGAACAGTAGAAATGGAGTTAATGAAATGACCTGTGTCATTCATTTTCACCAGACTACTACAAAAGACATTTGGCACTGTCTTCCAACCAACCATTGTCATGAATATGTTGACACAGCCCATGTAGGGCTGCAACGTGAAACCAAAACTAACCAGATCAAATATCAATATCAATATGAAACTTGTCTCGGACTTCGGTCTGGACTTTCGTGTCAAAATGCCCTTGAAGTGCTGACTTCTAAAAGACTCACTGTAAAAAGACTCACTAGCATGAAGGCGACAAACAGCATATAATGTAACACTCGCTGTGAAAGAGCATATTACACTTGTACTTTTGTGAAACCATAATTAAATGTCAACAACTTGAAAATCAAAAAGCAGACAGCAGAACTACATCAAGAAAAGGTGTGTTTGTATGTGTGTGTGGTAACATCTTCTTCATGAGTTCCTGCTGAAATTACTGCCAGCTGTGAGACGCTGAAATTATTTTCTTGATGGCGGTTTGACACTGAGCGTGATGCAAGTATATATCCATAAATATAAGGCGGCTATTTATTTTCTGTCTGAGGATGGAAAAGCACAAAAACAAGAAGAAAGCACTTGTGTTATTGACATCGCTGAGAGGACATTTTCCCCTGACTTATTTCCGTCTTGATAAATCGACAGCTGCAGTACAGCTCCGGCCTGCATTTCTTGCTCGAGGAGCGTGTAACTGACACTGAAATGTAGATTAATGTGAGACTGTATCGTGAGCATGTTTTCTGCTGGGGTGTATATACTGTATGGTTGCTTGTTGTTGGACTGCAAAGTATGTGGGTACGTTGACAGGGGGTGTGTTGTGTGTGTGTTTCTGTTTGTGTGTGTGTGTGTGTATGTAAATGCTGTCTGTGCTGTTCTAGCTGCTGCAGATGGCAGTTTAGCATGCATGGCAGAGTGGTTTGCCTGTCTCTGCATTTCTTTTTTTTAGTCCCCCCCACCTTCATGTCATGTTGAACTGTCTCTCCACTACACTGTTATTTTGTGTGCATATTTGTGCATTCTTGGCTGTTCTGCTAGATAACCTCACTCCCAACAAGACTAGCAAGACAGTATCAAAACCACCCACAGACTCCCAGGGAATTTTAAAACGATTTTTCTTTTTAATTCACTGGTCTTGCCAGTTGAAGTCATTCATCCTTTTGTTTTTGACTCTTTTCAGATAAAGAAGTTCCCACAGCTGTCCCCTTCACTCCATCCCCGATGGTGACACCAAGGAGCACAAAGGAAAACAGCCCCAAAGCTAAAAGCTCCAGTGCCGTGGCCGGAGGTTTGCTGCATTCAGTGCTCGCTCAAAACGGACGACTTGTCTCCCAGAAAGGGGAGATCCTCCCCTCTGCCCTGCCACAGAACCTGCTCCCACTTCTGGGCAGAGGACTCAGCATCAGCTCCCTCCCTGGAAGTCACTCCCTGGAGCATCAAAGTGGGGGATTACTAAGGAGGGTAAAACCCCTGGCATCAGCTGCAGTGTCAGGCCCAGGCAGCGATCCAACCCAGCCTGCTCCTACAGACACACCCTCCCCTCTGCCTCACACACAGACACACACTACTGATGAAGAAGCTGAAATCACCACTGTGGCCACGACAGTGGACGAGGACACTGAGGATGTGGACACTGATACAGGGACACTTTCATCAGGTATGGAGTGGCAATCATCTAGTCTGAAGTCATAACCTTGTTCTTTATTTATTCAAAGCACCACACTACACAGTGCTGGAAATTAACATTTCAATTGTATTCTACTTTTCGCTTAGTCCACTATTTCTCAGGAGGAAATGACAATTTTTAGATACATGATGAAAGCTACAGTCTGTCCCACTGTTGGTCGGTCCACCACTTTAACCGAGATTGAGCAACTGTTTCAGAGATCGCCATTAAAAATGTAAATTAAAACAATATTCATTGTCCCCAGATGATGAATTGCACTGACTTTAATCTAGCACCATGTGGTTTCAAAACTGAGACCAAAAGAAGACAGAACCCCAACATAGTGTTTTTGCTGCAGCTGCAGCCTGTTGAGCTCTCATAACAAACTTTTCTTTTCATTTGTCATTCAATCATCAAATTATTAAGCTGCATATTTTGTAAATATAAGTTTTGATATTACACATAATGCCTTATGTCATTGTCCTCCAGCTGTATCATTCAAATGACTAGTTTCCTATGGAACAGCCCCAAAAGGTTACTTAGTAGATTAAGCCTGAATACTTTTGGAGGTGTATTAATAATAACATATTAAACTCCACACAGTATTCTCCCATTCACACACATACACACAAGAAAACTTTAGCATGTGGAATGGGGAAGGCTGTGATCGAACCGCCCTCTTTCTGGTCAGTGGATGACCTGCTGCACCTCCTGAGCCGCAGCCGCCCCATGCCTTTGTGTTAAAGCCTCAGTGAGAATAATCCAGTATTACAATGTAATGGAAAACTACTCGTTTTCAAGAATTTGCTCATGTTATTTTTTTATGATTTCATTTGTAATTAGTTACTTTTTACAATCAAGTGCAATATTTACTTCTGAGATCTACTGGAGTACATTTGGATTACAGGACATTTACTGGGATTGGATTTTTCCATTGTAGCAACCTCATAACAAACACATTTTTCGTTCAATCAGCAAATTAATAAGCTGCATATTTTGTAAATATACGTTTTAATATATCATGCCTCATGTCATTGTCTATAAGGAGATGACATAATGAGATAAGGCCTCTGTCTGAATTATTTTACTTAAAGATCTGAATACTTCCCCCATTGCTGATCTTACGAAAACAGAAAATGTAGAATGTGATTATTTATTTCATGTCACTGTTAACAGTCCTCGCTGTGCATTGTGTCTGCTGTGCAGTGGCTCTGATCCCTTTAATTTCTGTCATTAATTATACACAGCAGGGATTTCCAGTGAGTTTCAGAGCAGGCTGACATTAAAGGGATTACAAGGCAGCGTACAGTAAAAAAAAAGAAAAAAAGAAAAAAGGCCAGTGCTAAATCAACTCTTCTGCTCTGTCCTCAGCTGTGCAGAGCTGCACGGTGAATTTGTCAGACCCGGAGGGGTACATAGACTCCTTGGATGACCCCCCTCTGCCTGATGGTACCTTCTTGCACTGCACCTACACAGTGACCGTGTACACCGGCTATGGAGTGGAGCTGCAGGTATGCACATCGGCAGTTACAGCAACTAGACAGCAGTCACTGTCAGCTGACTCACTGCTCATCATGCTGGACATCACTCTGTAGTCATAGTGCTGTGTTTATGTGACCATGAGGCTGCCTCTGATCTGATCCCAGGGGGAACTCTGCCTCCTAGTGACTGCTGCTGGTACTGCCCCCTCTGTCTCTATTTCTTTAGCCCCTTTTTCAACACAGATCCTGTATATTGCTGTGAAGATGACCCCCTCATTCAGCTGCCTTTGCTTGTTTCCACTGAACCAAACGAAGCAGCCACATCACCGCCACGGTTTGTGATTTTAGACTGCATGGCATTTTGGAATAGCATTAGTATCCCACTCTGCAAAAAGCTAGCTCTCCCATTCACACAGCAATCGATCTGGGTCTGTGACGGCCTCCATTGCCGGCTTACTGCTGCAACAACAATGTCCCAACACTCCCTGAGTTCCATTTTTATACCTCTTATACAGAGTGGCAGGATGGAATACAGGTGCAACATTCCTCCATTGAACTTTGAACAAGCTGTGTAAAGGGGGCTTTTCTCTCTCTGTCTGTCTGTCTGTCTCTCTCTCTCTCTCTCGCGCATTCTCTCTCGCTCTCTGTTTTCTTTTCATGGCTTTAATCTGACACAGCAGGGGTCAGCAGTAATATTTATCCATGGGCCATTTCTTTTCAGCAGAACTGTTCACTGTGGGTCAGCACTCTTTTAGAGTTTTGATATTTTATTTATCCTTTTATTATACATTTCTTCTTGATTTTATTTATCTAAGAGAGCAGCTTACTTTAGTAATTCTGCAAAAAAATACTATAATTGTCTCTCTAGACTTTTGAGGCCCTTCACCAACATAATGCTTACCTTAACCATTATAACTGTTTTTGTCCTCAAACATTCTGATAAGCTCATGTGTGTTTTTCACATATGGTTCTGAAATTGAAAAAGTAAATCTACACTAAAGGAGTGTATTGTGGAATGTGTAAAACTTTGGGCTCCCTACTTGGTTAGTAATTAATATTCCTCATTTTGCATACAACTATAAATGCCTAATCCCAGCCCTAATTTGAACCTAGTTATAAAATTAACTTTACATCTTAATCTTCAAACAGTCCTTTGAAGTAATAAGAAGCAGCTGAAATGTCCCCGCAATGTGGAAATCCAGCATAAATGCATAAACATATTAAGGTTATATTTCACTGTGTGTTCAGGTGAAGAGTGTGAACCTGTCCGAGGGTGAGCAGCTCTCTATCAGGGGCGTAGATGAACGAGGGTCCCTGCTGGTCTTGGCCAATCAGACGCTGCTGGTCGAAGGTCAGGTGATCCGCAGTCCCACCAACACTCTGTCCGTCTACTACCGCTCTGGGCCGGAGGGAAGCATGGGCATCTTCCAGCTGCACTATCAGAGTGAGTCCATGCACTCTATGTGTACACACACACACACACACACAGACATGAGTGTACACACTCAAGTCTGTCACATTATATACGCTATACAGATTCAATAAGTGTAAATGTGTCATTAGGAGCTAAGGCACTGTTTGTACTTTGAATACAAGCTAATGGCATGATCAACAGTCTTCTCATCGTATTACTTAGCATGGTGATTGAATCTGTCATGTGAATTAGCTGATTAGAGCTCTGATTAATTGGCTCCCATCTCATTAGGGGGGCAGAGAATGGGGGAATTTGTGTGTGTGTGTGGGTGTTTGGTCGTACAAGCCCACTGAGGATATATGGAAAGGAGGAAGCATCATAGTGTTAAGAACCACCTGTGCCATTAATCACAGCCATCTAATCCTTCTACATCACGAGCAGGTAGCAGAGCAGAAGAGGGACGTGTTGACTGAGATTAAAATATGGTTACGGTGGAAAATGTGAGTGAGAGGAAAAAGCCATACAAATAGGAGCATTAAGAGAATAAAGACAACACAGACAGAAAAGCATATAATTATGATCATTTAATTAAAATATAGAAACATTGTTATTTCCTTAACCATTTAACTTCAATTGACCAAGAACAATCAGCTCACACTATTCCTCTGTGCCGTTTATTTATAAGCTTATTTAGCCACTTCTGTCCTAATAAACAATAATTAATATTTAGCTTTTGTGATGCAAATTGTAAAAGTCACACAAATAATGTGCATTTAATGTAATGGAAGAAGTGAATAGATTAAGTATTCATCATTAATACTAACACTGAGTTACATGCAAAGCAGCACGAAACACAAAGTTCGACTGAGCTCGTGGTAATGTTGTTATTTTGTGTATTTCCTATAGCAGCCCTGTGAGAATGACTGAGTTTCAGACTCTGCAGAGTTGACATGTGGCCTACTTTGTTTGAACAATACTGATGTCTTCATTTAGAGCGTAGCAGTGGCCGCTCACTTTAACAATGGCTCTGGTTCAGGAAGTGAATTGAGATGAATCGTGACCATAAAACATTTGATTAAAAGCAAAACAAACTAAATATAGGAAAATGGGAAAAAAAAGGAAAGCTAGAAGACTGTGTACATAATTATGAGTGAAGAAACCACGCATCAGGATCCCACAAGATGGCCCTCACTAACACTACTCTACAGTACGTGACCTGACTTGTACTCATTGCCACCCCCTTTGACTCTTTTCCTCACCTCTTAAAAAATGCAATATGTTAGGGAGGGGAATCATGTTTCCTCTGTGGTAAACTTAATGTTACCAATAATGGCTGTGGTAAGTCTACCTTGGATGGTCACAATATTATGGCTAATAATCAAAATCTCTATCCAGAAAATAAATGGTATTTTTATTTCTGTAGCTTTCTGACTGAATAATAATTGAATAAAAGAGAATAATGAATCAATTTGATCCTTTTACTCCTTCCTTTGTTTTGTGAATAAAAGTAGAAAGCACGTAGCATCTGTCAACACCTGCTCTCTGTATAAAGTCTTCAGGCTGAGCTGTTCCCTGCCAAAGAGGCCTCATTTTGGGGAGGTGTCTGTGCTGGACTTGCTCCCTGGAGGCAATGCACGTTTTCACTGCCATATGGGGTACCACCTGCAGGGGGAGGTGCAGCTCACCTGCCTCAATGCCTCCCTGCCTGTGTGGAGCGGCAAGGAGCCCAGCTGCAGGGGTGAGTAGTTGCAGAGCTGCAGAGGGTGGTTTCAAAGTGGAGCAAGATTTGAAAAGTTTCATATGCAGCAAAAAGTTGTGGCCTCAATGAGAAAGTGAAGTAAAAGTGACTCCTCCTCTGCAGCTCTTTGTGGAGGGACTGTGAAGAACGCCACAGTGGGGAGGGTATTGTCCCCTTCTCCCCACCATGGTCCAAACGCTACCCAGGACTGCTCCTGCTCCTGGTCCCTGGAAGCACCAAAGGGCCAGAGGCTGCACTTGCACCTCGAGAGACTGGCCTTGGGATCCACTGACAGGTCAGGGCATCTATGAACGTGTTTTATGGGACAATGTCTCCTCTGAATTCGCAGTGACCTACCTGGTCCACAAATCTGAAGGTTTTGATTCTCCTTACTTTAATTGGTATACATTTTTGTTGTGTTTTCAGATCCAGACAACGTGACAATAGAACAAATAAAACGAAACATGTTGCTGGAGGGTTTTCAATCATATAGCCTTGTTTGTTTTGATTTGGCACTATACAGCTTAAAATTGCATTGAATGTTATTTCATCAGTTTCAGCAATTTTGGTCTGAATTTGATTCCTATAGTTTTATATGAACAAATGATTTACAGATATGTCTGATGACACTGTGTTTCTGTGTGTCGGCGTGTGTCTGCGTGTCAGAGAGAGAGGAAGAGCGAGTGGGCCGGGCTGATGAATGCACGCTGCTCTGAAGAAATGTGTAACTAATTTAAGAAAAGTATAGATCATTATGTGCTGTGTGGGTGGGTGTGCAGTTCAAGCGGTCTTCAAATGCCGCACATGTTGATATCACAATGCTGGAATCTTTAGATATATTGTGCAGCCCTTCTTTGTGGTAAAACATGAGGAGCTACACTGATGATCATTCTTACTACTTTATCTGTATATCAGTATCAATATCTTCTTAACTATAGATCTTTCACTGGTTGCCTACATCTCCAGAGGATTTTTGTTTGCCTGCCATTGAAAGGATTGACTAAATATGTCTTTCAGATACATAGTTGCCAAAAATATGAAAACAAAAAACATGAGTTCAACTCAAGATGTCCTCATACTGAAAAGAAAAAGCAAAAGCAAAGCAACAGTGGTTGGTTATATCAACAGGCTGACTTGGAGGCCATGGAATGTCTGCCTCTTTTTCTTCTACTGTGTTTATTATGCTGAACAGCAGCTGCTTTCAGAGAGAAAGACCATTACCTGCTCAGCAGCAGGTTTAGGCTTTTCAAGGTTTTCCCTTTCACATACACTCATGCGCACCTCTTTCCATCCCTGCAGGCTGGTGTTGTGGAGCGGGCTGGACGCCGGCTCTGTGGTGCTGTTCGACTCAGGTCGCGGTGGACAGATACCCTTTGAAGGAGTGATCAGTGAGGGCCCAGCTGTGAGGATCCAGTTCATCACTGATCAGCCTAACCACAACACAGGATTTAACATACGCTATGAAGGTATGCTAATGTAGGCACAACAATAATCAGTGTATTTCTGCAGCACAGTTTATACATGAACTGATACATTTCTAAAATTACCGGATGATAAGTTAAATGAAAATATTTCCGAGATGGATGCAAGGCTGCTTATATTGTTGTTGACAGTGTTAGATTGTGGACACTTCTATCCTCACCAATAAAGAGAAAAATAAAAGCCAAGGAATCGTCTTTGAAATTGGAAATACAGATGACATCTATTGATTTGACTTCAGTTTGTTGACGTATCACAAAGGAAGGTCTTTTTTTCCTCCTCATTTTCTCCTGCAGCTTTTGAGCGTGGCCACTGCTATGAGCCGTACCTCCAGAATGGAAACTTCACCACTTCTGACCCCTTGTATGGGGTTGGAGCTGTGGTTCAGTTTACTTGTGACCCAGGCCACTCACTGGAGCAAGGGCCCCCTGTTATTGAGTGCATCAGTGCGAGGGATCCCTACTGGAATGACACAGAGCCGCTATGCAAAGGTAACTGATAGTGATTCGTGTTCATATACACTAAGTTTCCATTTTTTCTGACAGTTGGCTCAACTTTTAAACGTGTGTATTTGACTTGGAAGTGTTAGTGCTATATTCATTAACAGCAGTGAAGTCGTAAGGAAGTGGATGGGGTGGATGACAGATGTACAAAGGAACGAACAACGGTGAGAGTCTGGGTTTGAATCCAGACTCCAAATTGTATTTAGGCGACAAAAACACTTTGGTTAAAGTTCAGAAAAAATTATGTTCCTGGTTTAAATGTGTTAGTTGGGTCACTGCAAACTTTCTCTGTATTAAACCAGACCAGGATTTGCCCTGTGCTGTAGGTACCTTAATCATAAACCATAGTAAGGTCACATTTTGGTGTAATATGTGCACGTTTATAGTTTAATTCTTGTCCATGAACACAAAATCCATTGATTACATTTGACAAACTGCTGCAAGACTGAGCTGAATGTTCTCAAAGAACAATAACCTTTTTCATGGGTGGAACATATTGACATGAAAGAACTGGGGAATATGACAAGTTAATTCATGTGTAGGTGCCTCTCAATAAGTAATAAGGATTTGTTTCCATAGTGTGTTTGACCTGAAACAATCCGAGGAATAGTTCAACACGTTCAACCCACTCTTATTTGCTTTTCTCAGAGACAGTTCGTTTAGTTTATCTCATCTTGGCTTATCTTAGCTTAGTTTTTGATTATCTTAAGACTCAAAATAAGGGCAAGCAGCTAGCCTGACTCTGACCAAAGGAAACAACATCTGTCAACGCACACCACTAACTTCCTTTAAGTTAAATTATATACAGTAATTGAGTTGTCTGTCCTCCTCCTGTCTCTCTGCAGCACAGTGTGGAGGAGACCTGACTGGTCCAGGAGGCGTGATTCTGTCTCCAAACTGGCCAGAGTGGTACGGAGAGGGGGAGGACTGCAGCTGGAGGATACATGTCGGGGAGGACAAACGAGTGCTGCTTGATGTGCAACTGTGAGTTAACGTCTACACACAGACTCATATCCAAACGTCAGCTCTGATTCAGAGTTTGTCCTGACCAAGAGCTCAGTGGAGGGTCCAGCACTCTGTCCAGATGTTGTGCATATTGATATTTCTGTGTTACTGCACTGAACCAATAAAGCCAAACCCAGGTGGGTCCAGTGTAATTCTATTGCCACTGTGTTCAGAAGTTCCATTTTAATTTGGTAACTTACTCTGAGAAGATCTGGTTTAAGATCCCTGCACTGCTAAATGTCTCATTAGTATTTTTGAGACTGAAAGCACATAACCAAAACAGAATTGAGGGATCAAAGTCGAAATCTGTTCTGTGTTCACCCAGCCAGTAAAAGCAGGAGAGACCAGAGCACAGGATAAAATCGGAAAATGTCTGCTGAGCTGCCTCCTGATAATTCACAGTGAATTTAATCCAAAGTAGATGAGCTCAGTGAGTCAAAAATATTTATGTTAAAGCAGTTGAATAACCAGCTTCAAGGCAGCATGAAGGACATGGTGGGGAGTATTAAGACTTTAGATGTAGGAAGGAGCCTATCAGTTTAAAGGCTTGCAAGGCAGAAAGAGGATTTTAAAATCAGCTCGGGCTTGCATCAGGGGCCAATGAAAAGACAGATCAGGGCGAAGTCTATGATCAAGACTGCGATCAAAATGCACTGAGACCTCTTGATGATGTATTGGTCGGAGAAAAGTGGATAGCAGTTCTGAAAGCTTGCATAAGATTTGTGTTATCTGAATTGAATAAGTTACATAACTGAAAAAAGCAGATCTTTTGACATTCACTACATTTCTGTGTTTCTATGAGTTGCTAATAGAATATTCCCTTCATATCTAACATGACTTACATCATTAAGTCACTACGCCATTATGTCCGAAGTTTTTCCAGCAGTTTTAAAACCCCAACCTAAAATAATAACAACAACCATAGAGTATTGTCTGTGTTTTCTTTCTCATTTTGCAAAAGCTACAACTCCTAATTATTTTTCCATCTCTTTTACACCCGGGGCATCCATCGTCATGTTGATTTCACAAAATGCATTGTTGATTCAGATAGATCATTCTTATGTGATTAAGATCTATATATGTCTAGATAATGCCCCACAACTCTTCATTCAATTATTTTTGATTCTGAGTACGACCTCATTCGGGTTAAGATAAAATCCGTCTGTCGGAGAAGATTATTAATTATTCAGACTATTGGCTTGATTAGGTTCAGATCAGAACACTCCTGCAAACAAAGTCACTGTTGCGTTGTTCAGAAAAGGGATTAAGAACTATTCCAGAATACTTGACGGAATGGCGGACGTTGTGCAAGAATCCAGATGAATGAAAACATCAGATTCATGTTTTGATAAGTGAGGTGTAAAAGGTGCAGGTGTAAGGACTTTCTACCTTATACAGATCACTGGGTGCTTTCCCCCCCTGCTCTGTTTCTACTTCACACAGTTTTATCAAGTTTCACGCTTCTCATCATGTGAATGACTTATTTTCCCAAATTTTTTACAATATATATGTTCTATTGTTCACATGCACTTTAATACTGACAGTGTTGAATGTAATGATGAAACAGCCCCAAAATAACAGAGTTGATTATGCTAAAAGTTGCTAATTTAACACAGTGTATTGTACAGCTTTGTCTCACAACAGAATAAGTAAGGTATATGTAACAAATCACAGTGAATCTGTAACTAATTAATAAAACAACCATCACAACACTTCAATTCTACTCTCCTTTAAAAATGAATGCATTTATTTAACTCATTTTATCTGAAGTATGTAATGGGTCGGACAAGTGTAACGACGACTCCCTGCGAGCCCCCAATCTAATTACATACTTCAGTTCTTCGGTAGAAATATGTCACCTCACATTTACAGATATTTAAGTTTTCCAAACCGTGCCTCTTTAAGAGCCTGGAACACGTCTCAGTGCCAATGAAAACGTGTCTGTTTTTACAGACTGTTTAACATTTTGCCTGTGGATCAATGCAGCATTTAGCCTTTGAGGTCATTTTGTCTTCCACATAGTCGGCTGTCAACATGATTACCCTCGGAGTCATCAGAAACCGATACCACTGTCTCTCTCTCTCTCTCTCTCTCTCTCTCTCCCTCTCTTCCTGTCCTCAGACTGAACATCAGCGACAGTGACATGTTGACAATCACTGACGGCGATGAAGTAACAACGCGTATCCTGGGGCGGTACGTGGGAGGAAGCAGCCCCTTCAAGCTCTCCTCCACCACCCCTGACCTGACTGTCACCTTCCACTCCGACCCGGCAGGGCTCGTCTTCGGCAAGGGCGAGGGCTTCATCATCAACTACATGGGTGAGAGTCTGGTGATAGTTACATTTTTCTTATTTCAGCAAATCCTACAACAAGATAAAACCACAACTGATCCTATGAACAGGGGCTCTCTGTGCATTCTACACTATGTTGGTTAGTATAAAGATGCCAAGACTCTGATCTCTATGGAGTTGAGCTGCATTTATTCAGAGAATGACAGAAATCATTTTGCTTTACAGTAAAACCTGAAAATGAATATATCGACAATACAGGAGATTTTCAACTTTAAAGATTACACTTGATGTAGGACTCCTGACATTGTCCCACAATTCAATTCAACCACAGTTTTTACGTGCTTGTAATGGCTAACCCTGTACATTGATATTTTTATGAGATTTGTTGACACAGTCACAAGACAGATCTGAAAACTTGTACTTTCATTCAGTCCCCCCCCCCCCCCATTCATTTTCATTTTGCCTCTTTCCTCACATGCTGCCAACTTCATTTTTCATCTTCCCCTTTCTTCCCCTCTCATCTTTATTTGTCTTTTCTTTCATTTCCCTCTGCCCTTATTCAATCACATCCCATTTGTTTCTCCATCTCGCAACGGTGCCTCACTCACACACGAGCCCCAGAGTTTCACAAGCAGCCAAATAAGCTCAGTCGCTCCTTCTACACACAGTAATCTGCTGTGCTCCCTATATCCTACACCTGACACCAATTTAGAATTGCACACAGACACACACTGTCCAATTTACTTGTCATCCTCCCGACACCACAAGCTCTAACAGGTTTCCCAGAGGAGTAAATCAAGTAGACACAGCATGAATATGCAGGCTACTCGCTTTGATTATATATACCTGTGTGTGTGTGTGTGTGTGTGTGTGTGTGTACTGAGAATAAATTACCCACCACACACATTCAGGCTGCAGGGAGGAGGAGGACCAAGTCAATAGAGAATGAATAATTGATCCAGGAAATTCAACTTACAAGTCCCTGCGGGCTTATTATACTGTACAGTGTAATGCAATACTGTAGGCTGTCTGATCAATCATCACATATACATATGCAGACACATACACACTAGTCCCAACAGGAGGATCCTTATTTCCATGTTTCTCTAGGCTGTAATGACTTTTTTCGGTCTTTGAACAGTGTGTATTAAAGTTTTGCATTTTCTTCTTGGGATGGTTTGCTACCAGAGATGGTTTTGTTTTATTCTTCTCTTTTTCAAGAAATTAGCACTTGAAAAAGCTAAGTGAGAAAAAAAAAGAGAATAAATCATGATAAAGCCTATTATTGTTCTTACATAATTATTTTTAATATGACAATAAAGTGAAATAAACAACTGAAACCTAATCTTATGCTCAAAGTACTTTTAGTTCCACAGCAGTGTAAGATTGGTGTGAGACAGAGACAGTGCCGTCCAGAAGAAACATGAGGCTGGAATCTACAGGGATCTCTTTTAACATGGAAGGAACATAATAAAGTATTAAAACCAAAAGTCAGGCACTATCTTTAGCTTTGCCTCAAAATGGGACAGCTCATTGTAGAGGAACCCATGGTGAACTGTGTGAATCAATCCAGCATTTCAAAGAGCAGTGCACCCAGCTGCCAGACTGTTGTGGGGCCGGCCTTGTATTTCCCATTTGAAACTCTGGAGGCGTGTACACAAGAGTTCCTACAATGAACAAAGGAGGAGGCACTGAAAAGATAAATGTATCTTTCTCAGCTTAAAAGATAAATGAAACGCTGGATTGCAAGCCAGGTTGGGCCGCACCAGAGGGGAAGCTGTAAGGTCTGCTCTTCAAAATGCAGCCACATCCAAAGTCAATAACCCGCACTCGAGGGCCGTCTGGGCCACATTCAATGAAGATGTTCTCTGATTTTGTATCACGATGGAAGACTCCCTTAGAGTACAAATCGATGGCTGCCTCCACCAGCTGCTTCATGATGATCAGAGACAGAGATAAAGGGACACACAGGAGTTAGAGTGGGGAAGAAGGGAGTCTGAGGTGACACTGACAAACAAGCTGGATGTAGTAGCTGCCTTGGATCTTTCGACCACAGCCCGAAGTGTCATGAAATTAAATTTTATCCTGAACACTTTGAGGATTAAGCTGAGGTCCAAAGGCCTTTCTTAATTCTGTGAACAGCAATTTAAATAAAAGACCTGAGCCCAAGGTCTATTTAGTGACTGGAGCTCTTGATCATATCATGTGATCTCCAGAACAATTACTTAAAGGAATTTAGGAATTTAAGGAATGTTAAAGGAATTCAGGGGTAGACAGTCTGTAGGCCTTCACTCTGAGACATTGAGCTAAGAGATGCTAAAATGTTTGGGTTTGTCACGATGAGCAGTATCTGTCAATGAAACAGTGTTGTTAAAATCTGCCTTCATTTCTATATATAGTATAAACATTAATGACAACAATGTTAGAGCATGATTCAGTTTAGGAAAGATGGCTTCAATGCAATTCCCTCATACTGTGACTGACATCCTCAGCAAATGATGTCTCTGAAGATTTGTAATAAATTCCACTCCTCAAAACAGCATAAATGTTCATTCTAAATTCTTAAAAGTTTTCTTTAAATCACTCTGTCTGTTAAATCATCTTCTATGTCAAACAGTAGCAATACATTTTCTGAGACACTGAATGTGTGTCATCTAAAACTAAAACTGATGATCGCTGCCTTTACATACATAAAGGCATAAAGGCATTCAGATATTTAGATATACATATATAAAGATTCCGATATTTACATATAAATGAATAGACAAAACAATAAAGAAGTGTTCTTCTATTCCTGGACTTATTGGATATTACAAAAACATTTCATGAGCACATAACAACAAATCTTTTTCCCGTGGCAGATGTGATAGACAACTGATAGCTTGTGATCTTTTTCTTGAGGACTGGTCCACTGGATGCTTGAATTAAACTGGATAAACTTTTCAGAAAGCAGCTTCAGTAGACCACCCTGGAAAGATGAAATCCATCATTCTGCCACACGGCACAATAAGTCCATCAATCTTCCACACTGAGAAGGACTCCTCCTCACAGAGAGCATGTGCCGGTATTCATGTCCAGATCAGAAGTGGTGCTGTTCATCTTGTTGCTTCTTTACCCTTCACTGCAGCCGAACCTGGACCACAAGCAATAACACGTCATAATGGAGCCATTAATCAATGTTTGTTTTTTTTATTTTTTCAGAGGTGTCCCGAAACGACTCCTGTCCAGACCTGCCTGAGATCCAGAACGGCTGGAAGACGACATCCCATGTTGCACTGGTGCGAGGGGCTCACATCACCTACCAGTGTGACCCTGGTTATGACCTGGTGGGACGGGAGACCCTCAACTGTCAGTTAGACCTCTCCTGGAGCTCACAGCCCCCGTTCTGTGAGAAGAGTCAGTTCCACTCTTATTTAAACTCTATCTACTGCCCAGTTGTTTGTGTTTGAGACCATGTGTAGCCGTATCGTTAACTCATTACAAGTTACAACTACATTTAATGGCTCCCTCTGGATAGTTTTTTCTAATTTCAGTAACCTCATTAAAGTTTGTGTACTGTTGCAGCCAAATCCAGATTTCTGCATGTCCAAGCTGAGCTATGGTTGATTTCTATTCCATGTTAGTCCATTTTCTTCCCTTCATTTAGATAAATTCTTTTCTTAGGCACAACATTGAATTTAATTGTCAAATTATTATTGTTACATGTTATTAAATTAGGGCAGCATGGTGGTGCACTGTCGCCTCACAGCAAGCAGGTTCTTGTTTTGAATCCTAGTTCAGCTGGGGCTTTCTGTGTCTGCTAGCATTTTCTCCTCCCACAGTCCAAAAGCAAAAAGCAAAATCTGTGTAACAAATCAGTTTCTATCACAATAAGATAAATATTTTGGAGTAAAAAGTTCTTACATCCCTCTCTGTGTATAAAATGAAAAATACTTTCAAGTACAAGAACCTCAGAAATTGTACAAGTAAAGTCAAAGTGGCAGCCATTTGTTTACAGGACATCTCTCTAAAGAGACTTTGAATAGATTGAAGCATGGTGCAACTTAGACACTTGCTGCTGACTAACAAGCAATCATTATGTTATCAATAATAATTAAGTGTAATAGTCTTTACACTGTTATTGTTCACATTTTAACGAGTCAGATCTGATACCTGATGGTGCTCAAGCGATCCCGGTCTCTCTCGCCTCTCTCTCTCTCCCCCTCTCCACTATCTCTCTCTCTTCTCTCCCCTCTTTTCCACCCATCTCTCCTCTCCTCCCTTTTTTCTTTGCTCACCCCAACCAGTAGAGGCAGATGACCGCCCACGTTGAGTCTGGTTCTAGAGGTTTCTCTCTGTTAATGAGGGAGTTTTTCCTCCACAGTCTCCAAAGTGCTGCTCATTGTGGGAACTGTTGGGTTTCTCTATAATAATAAGATTTTAAGGTCTTGACCTTCTATGTAAAGTGCCTTGAGATAATGTTTATTATGATTTGGCACTATACAAATAAAATCGAATTAAAATTGAACATTACGTTATAGGTTGCTCCTATCAGGATGTATCTTAAATCAGAAGAAATTGTGAACAATATGACATGTATAATACAAAAATGTTGAAGCATATTTTTCTCTCATTCACTCATTTTGGTAATCCATGTTTTTGCTCTCCACTGGAGAAGAAATGTATATATTCAGTACCAGGAAAATGAGCCCATCTACAGCTTCCTGAGCTGTGGTTTCTGTGGTTTCCACGGTCACATGGCAAATTAAACCTAAATCAACTCAGGTGGCTGTGAAAAGCAGCTGAGCATGGCTACCGTGAATCAGGCTGCTGTTGGAGGCAGAGGCAGCAGAAAGTGTTCACTTCCTGAAAGGACTTTTAATGAGATTTCATGAAACACATTCATGCTCATAATCTTCAGTGAATAAAGCTGTGTCTGAGTTTTTTTTTCCTTTATCACAATGCAGAGGATAAATAATTGAATTCCCCATCAGCTTCAGAGGAAAGATTTTAAGTAAATAATGGGCACTTAATATTTTAGAATGATTTTAACATTTGAGTAGTAAGTTAAGGAGTAAGTTAGGCTTAATTTTTAAAAATGTATTGATGCCTGATGTATATGAAAAACAATATTTCACTCTTCTTTCCTCTGTTGTCTTTTCCTCAGTCATGTACTGCTCAGACCCTGGCCACGTGGAGCACTCCACCAGGTCTCTGTCAGACCCTAAACTCCTGGTGGGAACAACCATTCAGTACAGCTGCAATCCTGGCTTCATCCTACAGGGCGGCGCCACCATCACTTGCTATGGCCGTGAGCCAGGGACGCCTGTGTGGACGTCTCGACTCCCTCACTGTGTCAGTGAGTATCATTAAAAGCAGATTACATATTAATATCAGTAACGCAGTCCAATGGATTACAAAAAGTGTAAAACAATCAGAATACGTTTGCACCTGTATTCCAAAAAATGGATGCAGTCATATAAATGAAACGTCAAAACCTTGTTAATACAAATGAAATGAATTATGCATATTCAGTATTTGTATATTAGCTAATAAACTAAACCATTGATCCTGATGTGCACTGCAGTGGACACAGTTTAAAGAAAATCCATGTAAGAGAAAACAGAAAAGTGAAACGCAAATGAAACCAGTCCCACGTTGTTTCTGCAGCATTAGTTTGCTCACTGAGAGGGAAACGTTCCTCTGAGTGCTCCCTCACATAAGGTCTTTGCCGACGACACAGCCGCCCCCTCTCTCCCCTCCATGTTTCATTTATGCCTCAATTAATAACTTCCCAACGAAGGAAAAAATGCCAAAAAGATAAATAAATAGAAAAAAGATTGTGAGCTGAAGCGATCGTTTGGTTTAATTTGCCAGTCCTGTGACTACAGAGAGCTGTCACCAGGGTACATGGCAGTTAACTGAAGATGAGAGGCTCTTTCCCTGCTGCTGTGGATCTAACATGAGTGGGTTTGTGTGACTTCTTGCAAAATGGAAAAAGGACTGGCTCTCTCCTTCCCGTGCTGACACAGATCACAGCGTCTCTACTCGCCAGAATGCCAGGACTGATGATGAACGTGTGTGTGTGTGCTTCATTATTAATGTTTGTGTGCAGTGTTTGATATGTAAATGTAATGCTAATGCACCATACCAATCAGCCCTCAGCCACCTGGAGGAGGGGGTGGAGATTATCCCTGAGTCATGTCACCTCAGCGGGAGCCTGTCATGTCAGTCGGGCTCTGACGCAAAACCTCAGATTCATGTTGAGGAACTTGACGGCATTCATCCAGCTTTCTTCTTCTCTTTTTTTTCCACAGCTGAGGATTCTGTTTCCTGCGAAAACCCTGGTCTCCCTGACAACGGCTACCAGATCCTGTCCAAGAGGCTCTACCTGCCCAGCGAGTCGCTCACCTTTGTCTGTTACGAAGGTTACGAGCTCATTGGAGAGGTTGCAATTAAATGCATCCTGGGAAACCCGTCATTCTGGAGCGGCCCACTTCCACTCTGCAGGGGTGAGGCTTCTGCAGAATTTGGTGGATTTTTTTAAGTGTTTGTGGCATGAACAGCTCCCTTGTCCACAGATATATGCACGTACCTGAGGGGGTTTGGTGCCCTTTGTTTGTTGATACAGATTGATCATGCTTCTGTTCATGCAACTGACAATTCGCTAAACTCCTTTCCAAAACAACGACTATAAAATCTTAGATCAGCGTCCCCATGCTGAGTCACAGCATAGGTCGTCAAAGACTTCGTAGGGTGGTGTCCCTTTCCTTTCGAAGACCAAAGACACAAGAGCAGAAGAACTGAATCAAACAGTAGTAGAAGAAGCATATGGAGCATTTATTTAAGTGACATACAGGCTTTGAAAGTAATGTTATTAAGTAACAGTACAAGTATTACTAAAATTTACATTTATAAAACACATGATGGGCAACCATCTAAATTATAAAGTCTCATTAATTGACCTGCTAATTATTTCCTTTATTTATATTTTAAGCTGTTTACCCAAGTACTGCACATAAACACCATTATAGGGTAATCTAAAGTTACTCTATTTGACTGTTCTTCTAAATATTGTGAAATATTTTACTTTTATGCCACAACAATTATATTCGAATTAAAATATTTACAAACTAAATATATAAAGAGTTTATACATATATTAACTACAATGTTAAACTAACCAACAGTGTATGTAGGTAGAGCTGATATAATAAGCATGATAATAAGAAAATCAATTGGCAACTAATTTGGCAATTGCAAATGAGAGCATATGCAGCCCCTATTTTTTAAGTTACTTTAATTATTTTGGTGTGTTTTTAATCATTTTGAGGTTTGGATAATAGGTTGGAAAAAACAAGCATTGTGGGACTCTGGGTAATTCTGTTTTCTGGAACAATCAAATAATTGAGAATTTTATAATTACATAATTTGAAACAGATCCTGGATCCCTCAAAGGATAAACAGATTTTGTTAGCTCCTCGTGGAGGTCATGATAACATCTGAGAACAACTGATCTCAGGGATTAAAATACATTTACTACAGCATTTATGCTTAAAGTACTTTTTCAAGAAGTACGTTTTTCAATGCAGGACTTTGACTTGTCATTAAGTAGTTTACAATGTAGTAGCAATACTTTTAGTAAATAAGATGATGACAATATGTGCCAAGTGAGATACAGTATGTGTGAGAGCAGAAAGCCAGAGAGGCGGAACAGTGTGATCGTGAGGATTTTAGCGAACAGTGAATTCAAAGCAGCCTTGTTACAAAACTGCAAACTGCACAAGGAAGTATGATGTCAATTTTCATTTGCACTGACTGACAGAATGATGTCTTGCAGCCAACCATGACTGCTTTGGCAACCATGCTTTGGAAGGTGAGTCTGTGTGTGTTTGTGTGTGTTGGTGTGATCTGATACTGTGGGGCTGTAAAGGCCACACAGTTTGTTGTGTAGACTAACAAGAAACCCCCAACAACTGCCTGCATCAGCAAGCCTGCAAGTTCATTCCCAATGTCCGTGTTTGTGTGTGTTTGTCCAACCACCTGTAGAATCGACAGGTCTACGTTTGCTAAGCCATCCCCGACCAGACTCTCATTTGTTCTCCTACCTTTGATTAAACTGGCTTTCTTTGTGTTGTGTCTCAGTTGCAGAGGCGACTGCGGGCTCCACTCTGGATGGAGGGAACATTGCACTGGCTGTCTTCATCCTGGTCCTTCTGTTGTCTGTGCTGCTGGGAGGCGCCTACATCTATGTCACACGGTATAAACTCTGAGCACATAACTTTAGGAAGTTGTTTCGCATTTTGGGAAATAACACAACTTTCTGGCTTATTCATTGAAGACCGATACAGCTTTCATATTAGCAGGTTAGCTCAATTTACAGCAGAGACATGTAGGGCTGAAATTAGTAGTTAGTTGATTGATGTGGCTAAATCATCAGCTATGTTATAATTGATTTGTTGATAATCGGTAATAATAATAGTTTTATTTTATCTTTTTAATAAACTGCATATTTCCCAAAAAGTCAAATTATTTTGTTTCTAAGTATATTTTGTCATTCTGGGGGACAGGGAGCATTCTATTTGCAATATTTATTGTATTCAAAATGCATTACCTGCGATTTAAAAACCTTTGGTGAGAGGAAATAAAATGTCCACACTGTGGAAATTTTGATTTCAAGATACAACTAATTGTTGGCTTGGTCTATTAGCTTGTCTTTCAAACTTTCCACCACACTGCTCATACACTGCCCCCTACTGTTCATTTGCATACAAGGAATTCACTTGTTTGGACATGCACCGACAACGCACCAGACAGACACAGGATGCGTTAGGCAGCTATCGTTTGTACGTGAATGAGTGAGCAAAGCACTTTGAATTGCCTTGTTGCTGAAATGTTCTATACAAATAAACCTGCCTTGCCTAAAATTCGCTGGAACATCGTCTCCCTAAACTAACATTTGCTGACTACCACTAGGAACAAAATACAGCTGAGTTGTTATTGTTTTGCGGGTAAGAGGTAATAAAGCCAAAACCGTATTGTCTCTATGATTTTTATTTTATTTTATACTCTCTCCTCATTCTGTCCATCAGGTGCAGGTATCACTCCAACCTGAGGCTGCCTCTTATCTACCCCCACCCTTACCGACAGATCACTGTGGAGACAGAGTTTGACAACCCGCTCTACGAGACAGGAGGGGTGAGTGTCCTTACATTAAAGAACTTATTGTCTGTATACTCCAGGTACTCACACTGTCAATTCTGCCTCTGTCTTGTCCATCTTCTCTTTCATTCTTAGCAGGACACTCGTGAATATGAAGTATCGATATGAGAAGCCTCACAAAAGACATTTCTGACCCAAGACCGACCGCCTCGTCCTAACTCCTCATCCTCTCCCCCTCCTTCCCCGCCCAGGAGGAGGCGATGTAAATACAAATAGATGATGTCCAGCCCCTTCTGCGATGAGATGCAGTGATCGATCCTGCTCTCTCCTCCTTTGCGGAATGGTTTCTGACGACATGGTGGGATATAGGAGGGGAAATGAGGAGCAGGAGAGGAGACAGACGGGTTATTGACAAACCTGTGTGCATCAGTGTTTCTGGGAGATGATGGGAGATGTAGATAGAGAGAAAAGACCTAAATCAAAGAACAACGAGCATGGTGAGGAAAAATGAGGTGATGTTTGTGAGATGGGACAGAAAAGGACTTTAGGAGGGGAGAAGGCGAAGGATTCGGGGACAGGAAACAGTGTGAGGAATCTGGACTGAAGGGGTTTAAGCACTTTTAAGTATTTTTGTCAAACATTTCTCACTTTTCTCAATTTAGAGAAATAATCCTAGAATATGTGTCAGACAGGGAGAGTTCAAGTTTATAATCCTTAAGATTTTCATGAAATCAGACCCCATTAAGGTTTATATTCAAAAGGTAGTGAAAGTTTTAGCTACATTCCCAGAATATCGACACAAAAGGATGTTAATGTGTGATTCACTAGTTAGCTAAAATTAAATGTATGAATTAAAACAGGTGGATGGAAACACTTAAGTCAACATCACTGTTTTCTCCTACAGCTGAGCTCGGTTCATTTACTGCTAATGTAGGGAACATTTCCTACTGCTTCACATTAAAAACAGTCAACAGGCCAAACACAGTGTGACTTTTACTGTGAAGCAGTCACAGGAAATGCATGGTGTGACCGTGATCGTTCAACCAATTGTCAATATTTGCTGGATTGCTACAGCGAGGGTCAATGTCTGTGATTGTCTGGTCTGCAGGTCAATCTTAGGGATTGTCAACTTTAAGTGTGTTGGGGATAAATTGACGGGAAGAATGATGGGCTTTATTTTTTTTAATTTTTACCACACAAGTCACTTTTTCTTACCACAAAATGACAATAACAAGGAGGAAATAATGCTGAGTGGCTGCCTTTGTGTCCCTCCTAATCAGTCCAACACAGGATGTCTGTCTCCTGTCCCAGAAATCCCTCCTGCCTGCAGTCACCGTAAAAGCTTTTTACTCCAGCCGCTTCACTTCTGACTTTAGCTGTAGTGAATTGGTATTTAAATCTATGACTTCAGGGGCCAGTGCAGTACTGTTGTCTTATTTCTCTCACATGTAGTTAGATTGATGACCTCAGGTCTGAACCGGCTGATGACTAAAAAGGAAAAGGAAGAAAAAAAAAACGAAAAAAAACATGTGAATAGCATAGCTGTAGTCAACTGACCGACCTTTGAGTGCAAGCTCAATCAACCCACCAGATGATGTATTTATTTTGATGTACTGTATATGTGATGTTTTATGCAGATTGATTAATGTACATTTTCATTATGAGAAGACAAATGTCAACATTTTCCCTAAATAAATGGTAAAACTTGAATAAAAAGTACAAAACATTCTTTGTAAATATTGAGGCCTTCGGATGAATTCTTTTGCATCTTGTTTTTATTTCAGGGAACAAATGTGAAACCAAAATGTGACTGACAAACTCCTTTCTTTAGAATCTGTGGTCTTTTCAAAGCTCTTTGCTCAGTCTATGCAGAACGTGTCTTTCGTCTTTACGCATCCTTCTGTCTGTCTGTGTGTCTGTCTGTTTGTCTGTGGAACATATATCTTGCAAGCTGTTCAACATTTGGGCTTCACTCTTGGCAAGTGTGTTGTAAATTGCCAGAGAAAGTGCAGTCCTGATTTTGGTGTGATTTTGACACGCAATATGTTCATATTAATAAAACTTGAATAAACAGGCGAGCAGCGCTCTGTAGCAGTCAGTGGGTGTGGGGCAGTGGGCCTCAGTCTGGGTCTTCTTGTATGTCCTAAACTACAGCAGTGGTTGACGATTGGGTCAAACCTCAGAGGAAGTCGCTGCCAGATCATTTTGATAATTTGATTATTTTTATTACCCAACATCAGATTGAGACACAGACACACAGCAAAGTTGATTAGCAATTGGTCTTCAAAGTAAAAACACAACGTTTGTTTTATTGCTGAAATGCTTTTATTTTGAAAAGTTAATTCTGAGGATTATGTTGATTGCTGACCTCTGAAATAGCCGACATGCAGTGTATGAAAAAATACATTAGTTAAGGCAATCATTCAAACCTGTATATAAGCGAAGAGGACTCACTTATGACAGGAAACAATTCTGAAGTAGCTCCAGAGCATTAAGACAGGCCAAACTACTTCACCCCAGCCATTCCAAACAGTGAGGTTCAGAACAGACACTGCAGTAGTCATTCAAATTAATGTTAATCATTTTGGTTCCAGATCCTCAAATGTGAATGTACAGTCTTGCCGATTATATTTAAATTGTCTTTATTTAAAAGTTAAAATGGATTATACACTGTAAATTTTGTATTTGAGTGTGAAAATGTATATTCAAAACCAGCCAACCCTAATCCTACAACATGTGAGGTTCTGGTTGGTTAGACAACCTGTCAAAGTCTGTTCACTAAGCCATGTAGTCCAGAGCCTGCTTTAATATCAGGTGAGGTCCAGGTAGTGGGAAGATGATACAAGTATGATATTTTAAATTCTATATCAATTTAATGGAGTTTCTTAACCAGAATAAGACTCTGGACATGCATAAACTGTAAAGTAATAACATGTTGTATAAAAATACAATTTTTTAAATTTGACATAGAAAGAACACGAGTGGCATATGAAACTTGGCTGTCAAATGTGTTGTATCAATGACCATGAAATGTTTTTACTATGATCCACTTAAAGATATCATGCCCTTTATTTTATCTTTCACTGCACATTTTCTGACCTAAATTAAAAACTTGCTTCATCCATCACAGTTAGGATCAAGTTTGTTTTTGCACATATCCACAGCAGTCTGTTGACAAACATACTTTTCTACTTAATCTGCACATAAACTAAAAAAAAAATGCTGACATATCTAACCAACCTAATTTGAACAGATGAGTCAATTTAGAGAAAAGCTCAACAGTCCTCAAGACTCAAGGGAACAACCAGACGCTATAGGCTACAGACAGCTGCCAGCTCATGAAGTAGATCCTTGATCTTCTCAGTGGCCTGTTTGTGTAAAGTCAGCCTTTAGAATTTTAACATACAGGTGAAAACAAACAGGAAGCCAGTGCAGGGAGAGCAGAGGTGGATTTACACGATCTCAGTGATAATCTTTGCAGCAGAGTTTGAACCAGTTGAGCAGTGGTGGACAAAATATGCAATTTCATTACTTGAGTCAAAGTATAGATACTCCTGGTCAAATATGACTCCAGTACAAGTAAAGGTTGCTCAGTCAAGTTATAACTTGAGTTGAAATATACTGGAGCACTTTCTTTTAAAAAGAGTTTAAATAAAAACCTCAAATGTCTAATTTCCATTGTAGTCAAGAATACATTTGTGTACATTATGCCACGTTATGTTTATTTGGAAAACCTTTTTTACATTTTTAAACTCACATGCACCAAAATAATAGGAACAGTAATAAGAACAACCAAAAGCCAGGCTTCAAGGTGAGAACACAGAAAGTTAACTCAATCACTCTTACCATAAGTAATTTGACACGGTAGAGTACATTTACTTTGTTACTGTCCACCTCTGCAGTTGAATGTGATGGAGGGAAGCCTCAGTGATACCTGTGGAGAGGCCATGACAAAAGTCCCTATGAGAGAAATAAAGAGATGTATGACCCTGTGTTAATCACTGGAAGATTTAAGATCATTAATTAACTTGATTTAAGGAACTGGACTAAATGACTTTACTTCGGCAGATTTAAATAAAACATCCAAGGATCCACACATAGCTTTATTCAACAATGTGTCAGCAAAAATTGTCAAACTACAGATAATTTGCAGATATGGAGCTAAAACCTCTGAGCTGGGATGTGCAGTCCTTTAACGTGATGGAAGGAGCTCATTACTTTTACCACAGAACACAGTTCTGTTTCCATTCACTTTCTGGACCGAGTGCTCTTGTCTTCCCTGATGAGTGGGAGGCAAATCTTGCCCCACAGCATTCCCCTACCTCCAAACCACTTTAATGTCCTAATGATTCCTTCCGTTGCCATCGTGAATGCTAATAAGAAGAGAAAGCTTCCTGCCATGATAGCAATTTCCAGAGGCATTCCTGCTGCTGTTAATTCAACTGGTGAGAAGCTTTTAACCAGATGTTTGATGTTAGGAGCGCTGAGGAAACTGAGCGCTAGCCACACAAGTTTAATGAGCCAAAGGCATTCACAGAGCCAGAAATACATTACATTTATGTCTGCTTTCAGGGCATGTGCTGCTGCTATTATCCAGAGAAACTCTAATGAGTGCTGCAACACAAGGAGATTGTTAATATTATGAACAGCTAACAGCATGGGTCAGACCCACAGCAATCAGGGAACGATCTGCCAAAGGGATTTAGTTCTAATGGAGAGATGCAGGTAAACTAATAATAAGAAATATGTATAAAGGATGTGATATGTCAGGACGATTTTCTCCCTGTTGGTTTCCATAACTTTAAAAACCTTCTGTATCTGATAATTGAGTATTGCAATTTAAGCCAAAGGTCTTTCGAGGAACATCACACTTTCACAATATCATTATTTCTGATGTCCAAACATCCATGCATCTATTTCTTATAACTGACTTATAACTTCATAGTTATTGTCACTCTTATAACTGTTTTCTCCAGTATCACAGTGATTCACTGAAAGCTGTTTGGACCATCCATGGCTACAAACAGGTTCTGCTAATAGCTACTTTGGCATAGTGTTAATGCTTCTAATTTGCCAAAATGTAAACGTGCCAAAATGTAAGGGCACTATTTTACACTCCTGACTGTGAACCCCACTGCTGTAATGTAATCACAATACTGAGTCAGCAGACTGGCGTACAGAACTATACAGATGTAAAATAATAATTTAATTATTGAATATTCAAAGTCTAACTTTACAGCTTTACCTCAATTTCATTAATGTATCAGAACATTTACATTGTGAAGAAATCAGTGAGTGTTTATTTTATATTGTATCATACTATTAAAATGGTCCTACCTAGTTAAATGAATAAATAAATAAATGCAAGGAGAAAAATAGATCAAATGTTTTGCACCTGCACCTTTTTTTTCCAAACATTTAGTTACAGACTGCCCGTAAGGATTCATTCAATAAAAACCTGTGACCTTATGCCATCATAGCTGAAATCAAACGCTGCAACTTGCAATTATTTTCAGTATGAAAAAAGTATATAACCTGTCGTGAACATTATTCCCTGAAGTAAATTCTGGCCAGAGTTTATAATAGTACATTTTTTAACATTTCTCATCTTGTTGCAAATTAATTCAATAATTAACTTGTGTATATAATGTATTAGGTCTGGATTGCCTGAGGTTGGCTAATAATATAACTGTAATCATTGTCCAGGAGGAAAACCTAGCCCTCATCAGTAGTGTTACTCTTAATATTTCCAAATATACTTTATACTTACTTTGGCCTATACTTGTACTACTATTTTGTCAATGCACAGAGTTAGTTTTTTACAAACTGCCTTGGTTTTATCAGGGGGAAAATCTATTTTAACCCACATTTCCTTGAAAAAAACCTCTCCCATGTCCCCTGATGTCTTTTCTATATCCTTGTGCTGTGTGAGATGATGTTTCTTGAATTCATTTCAGATGTATTCATGGTGCGTCTGTACATATTTTATAGTTCCACCGGGCGGGGCAGCGGAGGGATATGACGCTTGTTATGTATAAAAGGCGCTCCGGGCGCGCTCAGTCAACCAAAGCGCAGACAGCATCAGGAGGAGTGGACGTGACACACTGACTGGAACAATTTGTTTGTGAGTAGCTTCTCCTTTTCAAACTGAACGTCCTCCCTCACTTCTCCTCACTTCTCCTCACTTCTCCTCAGTCTCCTCACTTCTCCTCACTTCTCCTCAGTCTCCTCAGTCTCCGTGTGGTATCTGTTGAATTGTACTGGCGATGAGTGAGTGGCTACATCAGCTGAGTGGCTACATCAGCTGTTTTGGTTGTTAGCCGGGCCGAAGCCTCGGGACGTTAGCCACAGTGTTTGTCACAGCTCAGGTTCAATCCGCAGGGAACTCATATGAAGTCAACAGAGATCGAAACCCGAGCAGAGCAACTCAGTGGGAGCATCAGCACCGTTGTCAACGACAAACGCCGACTTCAGTTCGTATTCACGTTAGCTTGTTAGCGTTAGCTGGTTAGCTTCAACAGCTGTTCGGGCAGCAGGGCATCAACAATGGGGAAACGTCTGGTGGTGAAGGTCGCAGAAGAACCGAACACACTTACTCAGTCAGGCCAATGCTGCTGGTTTCATTCTGCAGCTCTTTCATTTTGATAAACGGGTCGAGAGTGACGTTAAACGGTGACGTTACGATGACTAGAAAAGCGATCTGACTGTTAGCTTAGCAACAGACGATGACTCTTCAGCTTGTCTATATGAGATGGGGCGTTGTTTCATAAGCTTCACTGATCTCAATGTCCAGATACGCCTGGAATGTTTTTTATGACGACGAGGACTCCTAACTATCTTAAAAATTCTTCCAACAGTGTCAAGATGCAGATCTTTGTGAAGACCCTGACTGGTAAGACCATCACTTTGGAGGTCGAGCCCAGTGACACCATTGAGAATGTCAAAGCTAAGATCCAGGATAAGGAAGGCATCCCTCCTGACCAGCAGAGGCTGATTTTTGCTGGCAAGCAGCTGGAAGACGGCCGCACCCTGTCAGATTACAACATCCAGAAGGAGTCCACCCTCCATCTTGTGCTCCGCCTGAGAGGAGGTATGCAGATCTTTGTGAAAACCCTGACCGGCAAGACCATCACCCTGGAGGTCGAGCCCAGTGACACCATTGAAAATGTTAAGGCCAAAATCCAGGACAAAGAGGGCATCCCTCCAGACCAGCAGCGTCTCATCTTCGCCGGCAAGCAGCTGGAAGACGGCCGCACTCTCTCCGACTACAACATCCAGAAAGAGTCCACCCTCCATCTGGTCTTGCGTCTGAGAGGAGGTATGCAGATCTTTGTGAAGACCCTCACAGGCAAGACCATCACTCTGGAGGTCGAGCCCAGCGACACCATTGAGAATGTCAAAGCTAAGATCCAGGATAAGGAAGGCATCCCTCCTGACCAGCAGAGGCTGATCTTCGCTGGCAAGCAGCTGGAAGATGGCCGCACCCTGTCCGACTACAATATCCAAAAAGAGTCCACCCTCCATCTTGTCCTCCGTCTGAGAGGAGGAAACTAAGCTGCCCCCCCGGTGGCAAAAGATGGCCCCATTATACAGACCAATTATTCCAGTGTTAGAGTGCACTCCTGATCCAGTGGTCATTCCTTTTTTATTTTTAAAAGAGAAGTTTAAATAAAACTTCTGCACTGCTTTTAATAGTTTAACATTTTGCTGACATTAGCTAACAGTTTTGAGTTTTGCACAATATGATAAAATAGGATGCATGTTTGAAATTAAAATGCTCCTGTCTTTGGCAAGAGTTCGCTAATTGGTAACTAGTTATTTGCTCTGACCTAAACTGCTGTTTTGTTGTGGTTTTTTTTAAGAGGAGCATACATGGAAATCCTGCTGTTAGGTGTTGATCATTACTAATAAATGACTTCACACTGTCACCTGCTCTTTTTCTTTCTTCTGAAATAAGGCGACCTCCGTTATGGATGAAAGGTTCAGTGTGTAGAATTTACTGATATCCAGAGGGAACGCTTCATGTTGCAGCTGAAGCTAGGATCACTTCATTCACATGGTACTACAGAAATACATTTAATTTGCCTTGTCTTAGTCACATTCACAGAATGTGTCCTAGTTTTTTTTAACAATGTTATTTAGCCACCAGGTGTCATCAGAGACAATTTAATGACCTTATCAGAACTGTTCTCAAGAGGATGAGCCACTTACAATACAGTGCAGCAAGCATCATGGTTCATCATTTAATTTGTAAAATCTTAACTTAAAGTAACTGTTATAAAAACTGCAATAGCTTAATGAAATAAAGTGGCATAAAATGGAAATGCTCAAGGGCAGTACTTGGAAAACTTTGTACATTTACTCAGATATATTATATTTAGGTACTTTTTAACTAAACTACTGGAGGAAATACTATAATTTATTTTCTGACTAAAGTTACTAGTAACTGATTTATTATCAACACATATGTTCAACTTTTGAAAACATGTTGCATTATTGATGGATGTATTGCATAACTCTACAGTTCATAAAATGTGAGGCCAGTTGGTGTTTAGGGCCGACAGTGACACTTCAAATGCTGACCAACTCAAAATCCAAAGATATTCAGGTTATTATCATCAGTGATGGAATGTGACCACTGATGGTTGTAATAACCAGCCTCTGCACTTCATAAGGTCCAGAGCAGACCCTATGTATTGAGAGGACTGATCTCGAGTACGGGGGGGCTCTTCTGAAACCTTCTCTGACCCTGTGGTGGGATCAGTCCTTTTCTTTGGAGTGGTCTGCTGGGGCAGCAGCATCTGAGTGCCTGACCCGTGTTTGAGGGTTAAATATTCAGATTCAAGGCGTTTTACGTGTTTTCCATTCACCCATACACACACACATTCATACAGTGCATCTATTAGGAGCATGTTTTGTTCTATGAGGGGCTATTTTTGGTTCAGCATCTATCCCAAGGAAACTTCAGCATGCAGATGGGGTAGACTGGGGATTGAGCTCTCTGAACTTCTGGTTGGAGGGTGACCACTCTACCCCTCAGCCACAGCCGCCCCCAATGCTAATGAACCATGTTCAACTTTAGACAAAACAAACCAACAAAACAGTTTTTAAATGCAGTTTTATTACATGTTCAGGGCGTAACATCCATAATGCACACAAACCAACATCTATACCATTATTTGAATGCACAAGAAAAGAAGAGAAGAAAGGGACAAAATAGACAAGTAATGATCTGCAATTCTGAACACGGAAGTCTCAGAATGGGTTCATGTATTTATTCTTCACACATTTTGGTTGTTTCTTTCTATTCATGTCACTACAGGAAACCGGTTTCTGAAGAGCTATAGTTTTGGTTGGGGAGCTGTAAAATACGCTGACATCACATCTGATAAAAATCTATTTATGAAGTTGCAAAGAGCAGTCCGGCCTCTAAAACCCTGAATTTAGTCAGATACATGGAGAGTATGGAACACTTTGCACCTTCCTGCTGTGTGTGTGTGTGTGTGTGTGTGTGTGTGTATGTGTGTGTGTGTGTGTGTGTGTGTGTGTGTGTGTGTGTTGTGCAGGTTGTGTTTACAGAATGGTCTCAGCACAGGAGTCACCAAAGTGAGCATGCAGGTGTCTGTCAAAGTCTCTGTGTGGTTGTGGGTCTACAGCTGGGTAATGTTGTTCGGAGTAGAGGCCGGACTCTGACTCGCTGTCAGACTCCACCTGGACGCTGACCTGGGGCACGGGCTGCTGGGGCACGGGCTGCTGGGGCACGGGCTGCTGGGGCACGGGCTGCTGGGGCACGGGCTGCTGGGGCGGCGGCCGTGACACGAAGTCTCCAAAGACGAGGCCCGTCTGGGAGTGGACAGGTGAGGGGGGGCAGGAGATCTTCAGGCGCAGGGTGATGCTGAGGAACAGTGGTGGGAACCGGCCATGTTACACCTCTACTCACCACCTCACACACACACACACTCAGATGTCAGTTTATTAGGAACACCTGACTGAAACTTACACAGTCCTTTACATACACTGTACGTCCTGCAATTAATCCTCCATCATATATTTCTAGAGGTGCAAAGTAACTAAGTGCTAAGGTATTTTGCACCTCATGCAATTTTATTCCTGTACTTTAGCTCCTACATTTCAGAGGGTTGTGCTGCAGTTGAATTTTCTTCTGATATACTCAGAGTGTTTGTATTACAATGTCCACCCCCTGAATAAGTGGTGGGCGAATTCAGATGGTTTACTTAAGTGAAATAATCATACTATGTTGTGAATGTACTAGGTTACAAGTAAAAGTACTGCATTTATCTATTCATTAATAGTACAAAGTTAATGAAGTCACTCATGCTCATTAGAGCTGCAACAATAAGTCAATTAATTGAATAGTCAATAGACACAACATTTGATTGATGATTGATTAATCCTCTGATTGCCCGAACAATCATGACAAAGATTCAAGCTTCTCTTCTTTTACATGTTTTACATCAGAGTAGATTAAATATTGTTTTATAGAGCGATTAATCATCAAAACAACTTGCAGATAAATGAATGAAATATTTTTAGTGATCATATATCAAAAATCTATTTTAGGTTTCTATTTTCAAAGCTCCTGCACATCCGCACTCCTGTACACCTATTCAGGTGTTTAGAGCTTTGTGGATCACATCTCCCTCATGTTTATGTTATGTTTGATTTTATCATTTTATTTTATTTGTCAAATAAAAGACGCAGTAATTCCCTCTGAAATGTGGTGAGATAGAGGTATGAAGCTGCAAAACACTTTTGACCATACAGATACCCAAATATTGAATTCAAGTACAGTATGGGGTAGTTAACGGTAGTTCATTTCTTTCCACAGGTGGAAATAAAATAAAATAAAAGCACAATAACTGTTGACGAGCCCCACAAACACATACATTCTTCAAAAGTAGTTTCAGAAGAGTTGAATCAACCTTCATGACGAAGGATGTATTGTAGGTCTGTTGCATCAGGCTGCTTTGCTTTGAGCTGGTGTGCCTAATAAACTGACAACTGTGTGTAGGGAGCACATACACACATACACAGTGGGAGTCCTGAAGCTTTCATAAAAAATGTGAAATGTGTGCCTGTCTTTCATTGAAGGTGCAGCGTGTTACATAAATTAGAATTTCACCTAAACAGCTTTGACACTGAGCCACTTTTTACGAGGGCCACTTTGATTTGACCATTAAATAGCTATAGAGGGCGCTGTTTATCAAGCTTTGAAGCTGAAGCTGTCAGGGTTTGACACACTGGCAGGCGGCTGAAGGAGTGAAATGAAATGAATGAATGAAAGATGTGGGTTGCAAGGAGAAGCTGGCATAGAAAAGTCTCAGGGCAAATGAGTTAAAGTATCTGTTACATTTCTTAAGAACAAGCACATTTAACGGCTTTGGTTCAGGAGGTAGAGCTGCTTGTCCACTAACCAGAGGGTCGGTGGCTCGATCCCAGCCCCCCCCCCATTTCAAGTGCCCATGTCCCCTCGACTGAGCCCCTGTGTGAAAGTGTGAGCGATGCAAGTGCTGCACATAGATGCACTGTATGAATGTGTGTCTGAATAGGGGAATGGCAAAACTGTACTGTAAGGAGCTTGGATATTTTTAGAATTTTCTATTACTAGACATACAGAAAAGTAGGATTCAAATATTATTTGTCAAATGTTGTGTGGTTACATCTAAGTTCTGTTTTTCCTCCATTGTTTTGATGCATTGTAAGAAATAAAAGCCTCGACACAAATATATAAACGTTCCCCTGATGTCCAAGGAGAAAATATTGGTCTTTTCCCAATGGAAATCTTAGGTTCAAATATGGTGATACAAACAAATTAAAATAAAATTAACCTCACCTCACCCTCTCCTTCCAAACATGAAAAAGAACCTGTGGTAGCTTCAGTTGTCATAAAAATACATCCTCCGCAAAGAGAACCCCCTTGATTTAAATATAAAGTATTTGAATATTAAGGGCCTTTTCTAGGGTAAAGAAAACTACAATTCATACAATTTAGATGAAATGAACTAGTGAAAACATCATGACGATTATTCTACATTAAATTTCTGCCAATAGGTTCCTTTCACCTAAATCTTACACACTGGACCTTTAAACTTATCCTTTTAGATTTCAGCAAATTCATTTGCAGTTTAGAACAGACTTGTCTGCAGGCATCAAACCAATGGAGAAAAATACTTTTCACAAGTTGCAACTATCTGTCAAAAAACAAAGCAATAGCATTGTACTGTTCTGACAGCTGCGAGCAGGTACTGTAAAATGAGATTGGGTATAATCAGCAGTCACACAGGAACACTGTGGCGTGCCAACACCTGCAGGCACGCTGGAAATGTGAAATGCAACGTGACGCCTGAGAGCCCTCTGACTGGATCAATGTGCTTTTTCACAATGGAGAAATAAGGTACGCTACAAATAGAAATGCAACACGAGCCAATTTAAAAAGGGAAATTGGTATTTTCAAAAGAAACAACCAAAATCCTGTCATGGTGGAAAACCTTGTACATACTCATTGATATAAAGAGGGTGGACAACATATTCAAAACATCTCCCAGCGTTGCAACAATGCATTTCATCAGCAGCAATGACAACATCCTCCAAACTGCCCGAGTAAACAGCTTCAACAGAAACTCAACATTGGAACCATCTTGGAGGAGGAGGACCTCAAGATGGACTGTGGGACTTATTGGACATAATAACCTGGGAACTGGGATGATAACTCATTCTAACCTCTCACAATATTATTTATAGAAATAGTAGAGATAAAGAAACAACTATTCAAGCCTGAAATCTGCTTTGAATTGAAATTTGAATACGCTGTCGACATCGGTGGCAGGTCACAGTGACCATCCAGATACAAATGCCTTGAAGCCAATTTGAATATTCTAATCAATGTAGCTATGCCAGGATCTACAACTAAACAAGCTGACAGAGGCATTCAGGAACTTTAGTGTTTCTTTTTCCTTACAGGCAGAACTCAGTTGCACACATGTTTTTAGATTCACTATGCATCACACAATTTGGTGATATTACGTCTGATTTCCATTGAAAATAAATGATCATAAATCTGATTAGAAATCATAGGAAACATATTCTCTTTACAGCTGTAGAACAGGATCCAGTGAACATTGTGAGAACATCCATGGGTACACTGGTAAATGGATTGAATAATATTTAATTTGGCATACTAGAAATGGTGGCAGTTTGTAAAAATGCAAACAAACACAAAAAATACATGATCAAGTTTTATCTTAAAGCTTAACTTTAAAGGAACTTTCACTGCATATACTGTATATATTCAGTTTACACTATTTATTATCCATTTATAGTTTTTATATTCTTTATATTTCCTGACATTTCTAGGTAGTGCATGTTTATTAATTGTACCATCTTCATTGCTGCAGTAAAATGGAAAATTTCTCCATTGTGGGATTAATAAAGGATTATTTTATCTTAACATTTTACTTCCTGTAGACAAAGAAGTCTTGGTTTTGTCTAAGGGAGACCCTGCAGTGTTTTGAAAAGCTCGGACAACTTATTAAATACTCAGAAGTTCTCATGCACGTCACTGTACATGGTGCTGTCTATGCATGTGCGTTGTTTCTACTGCAAATGCTGTCAATGTTAAAAACAATATAAGCAACCAAAATAGTCTATGTTTAAAAATAAAATGTCTAAAATTTTCAATCCAACAAAAGAATTGTTTCTATGTTGTAACTGTAGTGTGTGTGTTTGGCTGCCAGGTGACAGTGCTGTGGTCCCAGCCAGTGTTTGTCGTGTCAGGTGAGTGAAACAGATCACTGTAGGGCACGTGCAGTTTCAGCACACAGTACCTGCGGTCTAGTTCATTTTGATCGTATGTGACTGTCGAGTAAGGGTTCACCTCCTGTAAGGAAACACACACAGACACACACACACACACACACACATAGAGAACAAGTGCACAAACAAGCATTCACATTCATGCACGGTTCAACACATACAAACACATACACAGAGATTATCAAGATGAACAAAACCATTAGAAAAGAGATTCCTAAATTGTTGCACATAGAAACAACCTGTCCACCGGTGTTTAAATACAGTGGCTGCATTTGAAGACACATCAAAATGAGATTTATGTATAATTCAGGGAATAATCTGAGAAGCTCAAATCAGAGCCATCAACACCACACTGACTCAAATCAGTTTTGCGAAAAACGACCAGCAACTGTTTTCATCAGCAATTATTCTGCCACTAATTCATCTGTTGCTTTTTCAGTGAATGCCATACATTGGTGAGAAATGCATATCATTTTCCCAGAGTCCTCAGCGACGTCATCAAATGACTTGTCTGACCAAAGCTCCCTGTGACGTTAGCTCAAGTACATTGGATTGAAGTATTGCATTACCCCTTTTTGTGTTCTTGCAAAAGCAGCCAAGGTGAAACCTGTACCAGATACTTCACCCACAGTCACCAGCAACAGCAAAAGCCCCACTAGACTTACAGCACACAACAAAGTGGAGGAGAGGGGTCGGTGTACTCACATTCAGTGGTCTGGTTTTGGGTTGGGTTGGGGGGTAACATGGGTGGGGTCTGGCTCTGTGTGAGGCTCTATGGCCTCCATGGGAATCTTCACCGGAGGGGGAACAGAGCTGTTGGGCTGAGTGACAGAGAGAGGAAGTCGGCATGCAGGACAAACTGGACACTTAAAAGAAAAGGACAGATGGATTCTATATTTTTGCTATAAAAATGAAGAATATAATATTCCTCCTTGTGCTAGAGCTTCTTTTTAAAGTTTGTTTGATTCAGGAGGAGTCTAAATAAACTAAGCTAATTTTTTTGTTAGTTTTTAATTCGATAATTGATGCTATAAAACGGGTGAAACGTTTTGATTGACAGCTGAGACTGAGTCACAATTGGATGAGCTTGCGTAGCAGCGAGACCTCGTTACCATTCCTCGGTAGCTATACTGCTCAGACTCTGGATTGAAATGATGTCATCGGCACAACATAGGGATACATTGCCCATCGCAATTTAAAATCTATGGTGTCATAAAATAAAACCTGAAACTAACAGTGATTGTGTTTTCACTACCTTGGAATGAGCTCTTTAATATGAGCTAAATTATGAGTGGGTTCTCTTCCACACCATCTATTTATTTCCTGCAGTGAGTTTCTGTTTTACAAAATCTGTGCATTTACAAAATTAGATATCTGGGAGGTGTTTACAAACAGCAAACTGTTTTGACAGCAAAAATCTTTAAGGCAGCAGGAAGCCAGAGTCTAAAATCTAGGGCAACATTGACGCTGTGAGTCACCATCAAGTTTTATTAAAATGACTTCAGAGTATGTACGATGCAAACAGTTCTGATGCAGAAGAAAAGTAGATTTTACTGGCAATTTTCATCCTTAGACATAAAATGTACTCAAACGTTCATCAGAAGTTTTACTCAGACTACATTTGTATCTAATTTAATAAATATCAACCATATTTAACTATTATTTACTCAGCATATGTTTAAGTAAAATGTATCTGTCAAAAACACATTTTTAATATAATACATCTACAAAACATATTAGAGCAGATGTTTTGTAGAAGTAAAGAACAGCACCTTTTATCCCTCACGCCCCCAAACGTATTTACAACTGCGCTGCTGACCTAATAAGTTTTTATTAAACTTTTTTCTGTATTCACAATAACACCTCTAGTGTCTCACTCACTTCCTGGGATGTCACCAAGTCCCTTGAGCCAATTGTTTCAGGTTCAGTTTTCAGATTCATCTCATCGTGTGAGATGTTTCATTGCTCTCTGATGTGACCAAGCCTCAACGCGTTGAGTTTTTTCGACAGTAACAAAAATATAGAACAGCACCAGCCTTGTCTTTTAATCTGAATCATCAGAGGACATCAGCACTGTCCTCACACCGAACAACAAGGACATAAACAGACACAAAGGTGCTAAGAGTGCGGACTCTAAAGTGTAGGAACACAGAGGGAGAGGCAGATCAGTATGAAAGGGAGGAAGACGGACAAAAAGGTTGTAGTAAGTGTTGTACAGTGCCTTTTCAGCAACACTGTGGGACAGAGAGGAGAAACGTACAGTATTAGTCGGAGATCAAAAAGTCAGGAAAGTCACAGGAGATGGAGTGACACACATTTAAATACACAGTAAATACCAAGAAAACAGACCCGCACTCGCCAGCTCAGGAGATTACAGTAGCTGAATATTTGGCAGGCAGACACAACATCTGTTTGTGCATGTGTCGTGTTTGACAACGTTTCCCTCACCTCCTCGTCGCTCTCGGGATCTGCCGCCTTCTTCTCTTTCTTATTCTTCTTGTCATCCTCCTTCTTCTTCTTGTCCTTGTCTGGCAGGATGTCGTCCAGCCAGGCCAAGTCGTGCTGCGAGAACATCAGATCCAGCAGCTTCCGTACAACCATCAGACCCAGAATCTACACACAGTGGACAAAGGGGAAACCCTCCATCAGTCTCCTCTCTTTAATCTAATCACTCTGTTTCCTGGAAACATCTTGTGATGATTAGAATAAAAGCTCTGGAGTGACATGCATGAGAAAAAGAGGCTGTGAGAGTCATTATATTCTGATACAGCCTGAGATTCTGGGAGAAGTGAATCAGATCTGAACCATCCACCTTCTACAATAACGTGTTTTCATAACATTCGAACTTCAGCACACTATGGCTACTCTATATTTAAGTTGCACACTGACCATCACTGGGAAGATGATGGCCAGGAACGTGGACTTGAGGATCCAGAGGACAGCCAGACAGACGATCTGGACCAGGGTGAAAAGATGGACGCGTCTCAGAGGGACGTGACGCAGGAAGGAGAAGTCTGGCTGGTGTTTGGCCGGCATGAGATACAGCTTGATACGCTCCCAGAACTGAAACAGAGAGATACGGGACAAGCTCTCATACACTCACAGGTTTAAAACTGCAGGGATTAGTCAGAATGTTCATTCATTAGTAAATGATCTACTGCATCTCTTTATCTCATAAGATAAGTTAATAACAGAATATTCTGGAAGAAGAAACTTTGTGAAAATAAGAAGATAGGATCCAGCTGAGTGAAAGGTAACGACAGATTCTAGTTCCTCCAGCTCTACTCCTATAGGTTGTAGTGTTCTATTTTCAGATTGATAATGAGAGTTTTTGTTATTTGCAGTATTACTATGCGTTAGTAGTAAAATGGTACATGGGTCATGAATGTGATCTTCTTCAGTCTACCTGGATACCACTCAGTGAGGCAACTCCCATGTAGAGGAACACTCCATACAGGACTGGCATGGGGATGTACTGAATAAAAGCAGAACAGCAGATTGTTACGATATGTGTGAAATGAGACAAACTGATTTTTTTTGGGGAAAAAAACAACATCATGGGTCTCATGTGCGAACTGACCTGGAGGACAGGAGCGAGGAAGATGGAGAGTCCAGTCATTACAAACACCAGGATGCCTGTCAACCTCTGCTCCCTAGAAATAAAGGAACACTATTTTTTTGTGTCACACTCAATATGAAAGATTCACACATGCATTTACAGTTTTGACTAACTTTACTTACTCACTTACAAATGAGTGGACACCATTAAATGTGACACAGGAAGCAGACCACCAGTGTCAGAATCGTCCTACCTGACTCCCAGGAACTGTGGCTGCTCTCCGGGGGCGCTCGACTCGCTCTCCATCTTCAGAGAATCGATGTGGGCGATGGAGATGACGGTAGCTGCTACGTACCAGGGCAGACCCATGAAGGAGCACGCAGCCATCAGTACACCCACCCAGAACAGGTCCAAGTGGTAGCCACAACCTTTCTGCAGTCGGACACAATAACAGGAAGTGAAAAATCGTTCAGAACCAGCCATGATTGTAGGGCTGGATGATTTCAGGAAAATAATCTTTGATTTTTATGAAGACAGCAGCTATTTAAATAGTTTTTAAAATGATTTTCTCAACAATGAACTTCTGTTGGACTTAAAGGTACAGTATGTAGAATTTAGTGACATCTAGAGGTGAAGTTGCATGTTGCAGCTGAATACTCCTTATTTCTCCCTCCCCTTTTAAACATGGAAGAGAACCTGTGGTGAACTTCAGTTGTCATGGAAACTCATAAGATTTTAGTTTGTCCAGTTTGGACGACAGTAAAAAACATTTCGGCCTCCACAGAGAGGACCCCCCTCCATGTAAATATAAAGTATTTAAATATAAAGAGCTCATTCTATGGTGAAGAAAACAACAATTCATACAATTTCGATGAAACACACCAGTGAAAACATCACAAGGATTATTTTATATTAAATTTCTGCAACAAAAATCCCTTTCACCTAAATCTTACACACTGGACCTTTAAAGTATTAAATGATCCTGCACAGGGTAAAGCAAATAAACCAACTCTTCCCTCAATGTTATTTCTCTTGTTTAAATGTTTGTTATTTTGTTGATGTGCTCTGTTACACACAAAATATCGATTGCATTTTTGTCCATCCTGGTTTTTTGGTAGTTTTTCTCACCATAGTCCGGGGTTAAGGACAGAGCACCTCCCACATTGAATAGATCGTTAATCTATGAGGCAAACTGTGATTTGTAAAATAGGGCTATGTAAATAAAATTTAATTGATTGATCGAATAATTATTTATTTATGTTCTATTATTTTTCTCTCAAAGAAGGGTTGAATTAACTTATTTAAAATTATTTAAAGCACGGATTCTACTTCTCCTGCCTCAGTTCAGAATATACATACATGTGCTTGATATTTTTAACATATACAGTTTAACTGCTGGACACATGATGTCTCCTACGCATCTGCAACGTTCATGCTCCGGGAAAATAGCTTCAGCAAGTTTCAAGTACAATAGTAAGGTTGAGAAAATACGTTACATGAACTGATAAGCTAGTTGCCCAGAAAATAATGACAAACTGCTGTTAATCCACATGTTTTGGTATATAGTGATATATGACAACACCTAGCAGTGGTCCTGATCCACAGCTTCATAATGATTCACTTAAATGTTTGACTCAGATTCTAAGTCTGTCATTTCCATTCAACAGCTAACCGAGCTAACTGTCTGCAGCTGACTGAAAATGACCCGAGGGGATCAACTACATCCATTAAACACAAACAGACACTGTTGGAAAAAGACCACTCTTTTTATTTGCACCTGATCCAGAATCCTGCGGCTCTTCTGCTAACAAAAATAATGAGTCAACATGTCACTCCATTCTCAGCCACACTGCACCTGCTCCAGACAGGAGCTGAAAGGGAGCACAGGATCGCAGCAACACCCTGGATTTCTTTGTTTTATGTTTCACGTCACTAAATGATCAATGATAACTTACATTAACTTTGACTTGCTGCAGTTAAGACACAATTACGTTTGTAAGTAAGCCTCATTTTTTGGCAATCACACTCCATCAAATTGTGATTGTTGAGTTTAGACAAAACACATGGTGAAAGTTTCCTTTCCCTTGTTCCCAGACCTTCAGTTTGTTTTCCTTGCGGTTTACAATGACGGCGCTAATCTGTTGGTCCATGAAGATGAGGATGGTGACGAGGAGGGCAGGAACGAAGCTGGCCAGATACCACCACCAGGGGTTCTTTCCAAACGGCATCACCAACCAGCCACGGTCAGGACGTGTCGGCTGCGTAATAAAGAAAATTGAATATATCATTTAACTCTAATAAAGACATCTAATGCATTAACAGATGGGGGTGGAGGAAATCATTTACTTGAGTAAAAGTACCATTTCAACCATGTAAAATTACTGCACTGCAGTCATTCAGAATTCCACTTCAGTAAAAGGACAAAGGTCTTATCAATAAAATATAGTTTAAGTATCAAAAATAAATGGAATTCATTCTGCAGTTAATGCCTCCTGTGACTGTTTTGTTGTCACATCATTAATCCTGAGTTGTTAATGTGTCAGCAGCATTTTACAGTTGTAGTTGCTCCAGATGGAGCTGCTTTATCGACTTTATATCCAGTTTCAACCTGTGGTTTCCAACCTGCGGTCTGGCCCCTCCACAGGGTCCAGGATAAATCTGAAGGGTCCACAGATGACTGATGGGAGTTAGGTTTTCTGAAAACGTATTTATTTTTTTGAAATGTTGTATTTCTCCTCATGTTTGGGTCTTGTCAAGTTGTAGAGCTCTGAAGCATCCAACTCTTTTTTTTGGAAAAGGTCGAAAATACTGGAAACCACTGGTTTGATGAACAGTATTTTATGAATCCATTATATGTTTCTCCAATTCAAAATCTTACTCTGAAACCCTACTGTTGTCATCAGTTAAATGTAATGAAGTCAAAAATACATTATTGAGGTAAAATGCAGCAGAAAATGCAAATACTCATTAAAGTTGTTCCTTTACTTCACATCAGGTTACTTTGCACAACTACCAACATGCACACAAAAGAAACAAACTACACAAAAGCAATATGACAACACATAATTAGGTGAGAAATCAAATACCTTGAACTCAGTTGGAACGATTAGTTTAGGAGTGTCTAAGCCCATCAACATGTCCAGACCCACAAAGGACATGATTGACATGAAGATGGCAAAATCACTGATTAACTTCCTCAGCTACACAGACACAAACACACACCAAGACAAAACAAACGGACAAACACATACGTGTAGAATGACAGTGAGGAGGGGTGACACATGAAGGGTGTGTGTACGTTGGGGGAAATGAAGACAAGAGAGAAGAGAAGATGAACGAATCATCACACTGATAAATCCACATGAAAACAAATGAACTATGTTAAATGTACAAAAACCACATCCCCTAAGGAAAGAAATGCATCTGAGTGGTGAGATAGAAAAGATGGAAAAAGGTGAAAGAGGCATTTAGGGAAGAGCGGACCTTGATCTCAGTGGGCACGTGCAGTTTGGGGGTCTCCAGCTCCAGCAGGCTGTCCAACCCGCAGAAGACCAGGATGGAAAGGATGATGGCAAAGTCACTGATGAGGGTACGGAGCTGGAGCACATTCAGGAGGGGCAGAGGAGGGAGAGGGCATGGGAGAGGGCAGTGGAGTACAGCTATGGAGGGTCACCAGGTGGAATGAAGGGATGAAAGCTGCTCATGTTTCCTGAACATATTCAGAAGCTTTAAGGAATAATGTTGGTAATTTTCTCTACTTTTCCTGCTGGGACTAAAACCAGTCCAACACTGTGCGAGTCCCTCCCTCAACACTTTCTGCCTCGCCCTTGCCTTGTGAATGGGTGAACGGCAAAAGACTTCAAGACTAAGGCCATTTACCATTGCCCTGCTCTGTCTGTGACTCTCAGCTCAGAGCCCATTGGTAATTAATAAATCTTTAATTAAAAACCGTTGTGAAATATATGTGTAACTGGACGAGTGATCAGCATACCTGATGTGTGCTAAGATAAAAGCTGCTAAACATTTGGGAGTGTGTAGAGTTGGTTTTGTCTCTTATGATGCTTTGATAAATATCCCAGCAATTACAAGAATCCATGCTTCACATGCAACTTCACAGGAGGGGAGAGCATCTAACAGCAGGAAGCCCTCAGACATTTTCTGCCTAAAACTGTGAAGCGCGAGGCTGTCTTACCTTTGTCGGGAAGTAGCGGCTGAACTTGAACTTCTTAAGAGAAACGGTCATGGAATAGGTTCCGAAGAAGAGGATGAAGGACATGAGGGCCAGGTCAGGAACATACTTACAGGCGTTCCCCACCAGAGAGCCGCCATATTTGGCGCACTCTTTCTTACTCAGCTGACTCCAGTCCTGGCCAGTCAAGTTAAACTACAGAGAAAAGACAAGACAAGGGAGGTGGAGGAGGCGGAGAGGCAGGGTGGGATGGGGAGGTGAAAACATGGTGAGGGGAGGGTGGGAAGCAAAGGGTAGGGTGGGGGAGGAGGGGAGAAGAGGCAGACACAAGAGAGACCATTGAGCAGCGATAACAAGAAGAGAGGATCACACATTTCATATTTACTCTGAGGATAACACCCAATAAAGCTCCATCGCTGACACTGTCCGAGGACGAGAGAGTGCGACATCAGAAAGGTGACGAACAGGTGCTTAACAGTGTCGTGTGTGTTCACAGCTTTGTGTGCAGCTGAAGCAAACCTGGTCCAACATTTGATATCACAGCAGCACCATTTTATTATATAATGGGGTTTATACAGAGGGATTGTTAACCCAGGTAACATGTTAAGCAAAAAGCTTATGCATAAAATGTGATGCTAAAACAAATAAACTGATTTAATCTCATAAGGCGAGACATGATCATTGCTTTGGAATTTTACTCATCATGGCAGTGTTGCATATTGCACCAGTTGATATTCACAATCACAATTTGCCTCAAATGTCTCAAGTGCAAAATGCAGCAATGAAATTTAAAAGTCACAGGTCATAGAGAGGTCCCATAACAAGAGGTGTATTTCTCTCATGTTGCCCAGTCTTGGGACACTTGAACATGTCTCAGATATTAAAGCCTATAAATCGCTTTACTGCACTGGCTTCCTGTTACCATATCACCCCACTAGAGCACTGCACTCCCAGAAAGTCTCTAAAATAGAGTAGCAGCCAGAGCCTTCAGCTGTCAATCATCTCCCAGTTTCAGCTCAGGAGGCAGACACCCTCTCTACTCCCTCTTTATGAGAAAGCTTATAGTTAGAGAAAAGAATGTCAGGGGACACATGACACGTGGAGCTTCTCTTTGCTTGTCTCCTTCCTCCACATTATTGTCTCATCAATACATGTTACTGACTTTACTTCCTCCCCAGAGTCCTAGTGCTTTATCGTTTGCAGATCCAGGATCAGTGCTGCGGCCACATTGTGGATCATTATGGCAGCTGATCATGGACTATGATTAGAAGACTGCTTGACATGCATTACACCTACATATTTATTATACCATTACTAACAATAACTCCTTAATTCATTTGTCATTGCTACATTCTACATTTTTCCCCTGTCAATAGTAATAATAGCCCTTTGTGGTGTTTGTAATGTTAATTTTGGGTTTGTACCCTCATGGTTGAATACACTTCTTGTAAGTCGCTTTGGATAAAAGCTTCAATTTAACAATATGTAATGTTTTAGTAGTTTTTCCTTACTCTTGTTGAGGGTTAAGGACAGAGGATGTCGCACCTTGTTGAGCCCCATGAGACAAATTGTGATTGGTGAATTTGGGCTATACAAATACATTTGATTGGTTGATTAAATATCAGCAGAGAGAGGAATTATTTATCAAATTAGAAAGCTTATAAACGCCTTTGAGTCATAGTACTAAAAATAGGACCAAATGCTTCTTTGTTACTGAGAGTGTCTGGCCGGTCAGGAGTGATTTCCTCCCCTGAGATGCTTGATAAATATGGGCCACATTTGTATGGGTCAAATTTGAGCAGCTTGGTGACAATATTTATACAACAAATCATTTTCAGGCTAAAATTAAACATGTGATGACACACATCATCTACTCTTTACTTTACTTTAAAGTTGAGTGTCGAGCAGGAAATGGAAAATGGCAGCAGCGACCGCTCTAACGCAGTTGAAGCAGGACTTGTTGCTTCCAGACACACAGCTCAGAGAGAGGAATAGGATCAGTGTTGTTAATGCTCACTTACCAGCAGAGTCATGTTATCGTCTCCGAGTGGAGCTGAAACATTTAATCCCAGCACAGATGCTTGAAGAAAAAAAAAGAAAAAAAACCCTGAATGAATCATGAGAAAGATGATGGGTTCCTTTTCAGTGATGGAGGCGATAGGATTTTTTACATTCTGAATATCAGACTACTTCACTAGTTTTTCAGCATGCGCAGTAGCATGGTCGACACATGCACACTCACTTTTCCAGGCAGCATCCCAAAGCGAGGCAAGAGACATGAAAGACAAGACAATCATCACAGAGTAGGAACCGCACATTTGCTTCAAATCTATTTCCATAAGAAATCATTAGGTGGACATGCCCACCTAATGTTTTCCTGCCAATATCTCACAAGGCTCACATCATTTTCTAATTATGTTGATAAATTAACACATAACCACACCTCTGAAGCTCATTCTATAACACGTATTTGTTTGTTTGGTCTGTCCAGTAACAACAATGTCCATCTACCAAGTGGTACCTATGGTAGATGAAGTAGTTATTTCCTGATGAACAACAGTTTATCTCAATAATAATAACTAATAATAATATGGTTTCCTCAGAGATAGTATGCATGTATATAGAAACACTACTTCCCATATATCCACACACTGGGGTCTGTTTGTGGACAAATATTTTATTGATTCCTTCAGTTATTCAGGTGGCCTTTTGGACAATGTGAAACATTTCTTTCGGTGAGGAAGCTCACTAAAATGATATTGTTGAATATAAATCAGAAAACAGAACGTGAAAAAAAAAGAAAACAAACGAAAAGGAGTTTGCAGACTCACCCTGGTCTGGAGCAATGCAATCACATTTGTAGGATGTTACATAGTCAGGCTTGAAGCCACGGTTAATTGGATAATACTTAAAGGCCCCTACCTGTGGAAAAGAAAGTTTTCTTTTAAGATAACTTAATGTAAAAATGTAAAATGTAAAATATGTCCAATGAATTTTGCTGCCGTGCATCTGTGTCCCTCCTGTGTGTTGCAGCTGTGACAGTATGTACGTTCACGTTACCCACCATCTTCTTAATAGCATCAGAGATGAATATAAAGGAGATGAGGCTGGAGAAACCCTCCTCTGTGAAGCGCGTTATGTACTTGATGATGTAGCTGGCGTCTGAGATGACCAGCAGAAAACACTGCAGACACGAGTGGAGGCCAATCCAGAGACGCAACTCCATGTAGTCTATACCGTTGCTCCTGCAAAGTGTGACATGTTAGAGAGAAATCCTTTCTCACTATATTCATCTGTTCGCGTTATGTGTGCATCTTACTTGCTGAATTCATAAAGCAGCTTTTCAAAGATGAGAATGGGTCCCGTCGAACTGAGGATGATAAGAGGCTGTCCACCGAACACACAAAAGACAGTTCCAGCTAAAGCAGTGCCAAGGAAACTCTCCATCACACCCTGAGAGAAAGAGAGGGGACAGACAGAGAGTTCACCTGTCAGATAAATGGAAGACGTAACACTGGCTGGAGGATGTCTGAGTTATGTTGTAGTGTTTAAGTTGGCTTGCAACACTGAACCGAAATTCAACCAGTCCCTGTGAATTCTTATTTTTTGTCAAATTACCATAATTTCTCTGCAAATGTGATCAATCAGGTCAATGCACTTCACCAATCAAAGAAGACCTCAATGCAAAACACAGTTTTCACCTGCTCCCCTAATTTCATTGCAAACTATTTTTTATTATTATTTATTTTATGAGAACCTGGTAATTGTCTGTAGCATCCCCCAGCAGGCCTCCAAAGGTGATGGCATTAGTGATGCAGCCCAGGTAGATGAAGAGCACAGCAGAGATGGACTGAATGTGGAAGCCATCATAGATATCACTGCAATACCATGGGATCTTCCTTTTAATGTCCAGCCACAATCCACCGCAAAACCTATTCAAACAAGGTGGAGGTCGTAGTTAAGAACCTGGATATGACTCGATCTAATGACATGCTACATGAAATCTTCAGTCCTCTCACACCTCCCAGTGAATTTCAGCTCCTCTCCCAGCTCATGTGGTGCAGGAAGCTCTTCATCTTCTCCTCCAGCGGTTCCTCCTGCTGAGCCGTTCATCTGACCCAGCTCGTTCAGGTTCAGCACTGACTTCCTGGGATAAAGGGAATTGAGAGAAATGTTTTATACTCAACCCAACAACTTACTGAATATACAAAGGCTTTCTTTCATCCAGCTTCAGACCAAAGCACAAAGACTACACTGATAGAGGTGTTAAATGACATTAGCCCAAAAACTGCTACAGCTTGATCCCTGATTCTGGTTCTGTCTAACCTGAGATATTATCAACATTAAATGTTTTCTCCACAAACTGAGAAAATGTGTTGTGTTATCTGGTAAAGTCTTCTGTTGGTTGAAATCCTGTGGTGTAAACCACGTGGAGTCCCCCAGGGTACGATTATGGGAACTCAGGCTTCAGTAATTTATTCATTTCTCCACTGCTCTACTCTTTTATTTCATTTTATTTAGTCTATCTATATATTTTATTCCCCATTCCCTTCAGTAATCTCGTTTATTTATTTATAATTTATTCATCCATCATTTTAAAGTGTTTTTTCACTGATGTTCTCATGAAATTCTTCACCTTAAAGAAAGCACTTTAAATTGTCTCTACGTGTAAAAGGTAATTTCCAAGCAAACTTGCCTTGTGGTTAAATAATACAATACAGGCTGGAGCAGCCTGGAGACACCTGAACGTGTGTTTAGTTAATGTACGTGCCTCATTTCAGCAGATGGAACCTTCTTGGGAGGTTCAATGCGAATTTTTGGGTCCCATTCCCCTGGAGGGAGGACAATCACCTCATCCAGAAACTCATCAACACCTGCAATAAGGTCGTCACGGTCCCTTGCTTTGTAGGCAACATCACTGAACAGCTGGAATGAAATAAAGAAATAAAATCAAAGTAATGTATTGTATAAAGTAAATTGTGCATCTTGGACAGCATCTATTGGTGCTTTTCTAGTGTTAATCACCACTGACAGCACTTCACACTCAGTCACATTCAACCATTCACATATCAACACAGTGCTTCTATGTCTATAGAGCTTGTTTATCAATCATTCATCTAATTAATGCATACAGTAGACTGCACAGCTATCATATTTGGTGTCTTGCCCAAGGACTGGAAGAGCCAGGGATCAAACCCCCGACCTTCCTCTCTACCTCCAGGGGAAAAACTACCAATAAGTTTGTCTGTCAGGGTGTCTTGGTCACTTACGTCGTCCACCATGAGTGTAGCAATAGCTCTGCCAATCTCATTATAGGATTTGGTTTTGCCATGAGGACCCAACAAGATGAAGAGAAACCTGTCAGAACATAAGAGTAAAACATGAATTAAATCCTACTAATGTGTAATTGTGAGCAGGTTGGGTGATTCTTTTTTTCTTTTTTTTCTGATAGCCCAGCTCTCACCAACTTCTGTCAAATTACTCCGATTACCTCCAATAACCCATTGATCAGAATATCCTCAAAGGCCATAATATATGCAAATGAATTGCATATAACAATCTTGTTGCCTGTGCTCTTCTTGACACAAGTGTCTCCTATTCCTAATCTTAATCTAACTATAGAAGCAAGTCTTCACTCTGAAACAGCCCATTTAAAGTGGATCAGAAAGGGGGTGCCTTGAGAGACAAGATAAAGAGACAAGATAAAGACACCCACCTGGTGGGAACAGGGACCTCAGTGAGGCCTCCTAGTGTCGTGGCTTGAGCCAAGCGAACAAAGGAGACAAAGGGCTTGTCCAAAAAATCCACCTCGCCAATCAGGACGTTGGACGCCTCGGCATCGCGGGGAATCTTCTTCATGAACTTGTTCTTCAGCTGGAGGAACAAACGAGAAAAGGGAGCAGGAGTCGAAATCACACATTGAGGGACGGTGCACTGTAGCTGACCTTTCCTGCCTGCAGTATACTGTATGTTCCATGATCAGGTATTTGATTTGCTAAGTGTCAGTGGTGAAATCAAATGGTTGGATATTAATAGTTATCCATTTTTGAGAGAAAATGAAAATGACAACAAAGAAAGAGAGTTAGATTCTTGCTCCGCTTATAATTTCTATAATTGTTCTTTAAGTCATTTGTTATTGCTTCCTCTCTCACTATAGCAGGAAGTTCTTTCTAAAAAATTTCATTTTTGGGAAAAGCAATATTGATCAGTCAGACGCCACATAGGACAAAATCTATTGGATGACCTGCAATTAAATTTAACATTAACATCCATGGTCCCCAGAGGATGTAGCCGACTGACTTCTTCACTAGGGCCACCAGCTGTTGATGATGGAAATGTGGTTCAAATGTTTATGCTCCCTACAGGATGAACTGGTGGAGGTTAAATAAATTCTCACAAATGAGATTTAATTGAAATTTAAAAACAGGCTTGATCAATTTTAATAGAAGTTAATTTAAAGACCTTCATTCCTACATCCACCTCAATTAACATTTTGTATCCACTTAACAATGAATATAAAAAGAATTAAAACACAGATTTTTATCCTAAAGCATCACAGAGTTGCTGCTGTGGCCGTGGCACAGATTCCTCAGAATTGTTTATCCGCAAATGAATTGCATAGAGTATAAAAAAGAATCAAACAACACACTGCGGCCACCCCCGCCCCCTTCTTCTCCTTACCAAGGAAGCACGTGGCAGTGGAGTGGTGGGTGCTTAAATGGAAATCTCTTGATAATCTGTGTTTAATGCTACTTTCAGAGTCAACTCAGCAACTCTTCATCTTTCACTCTCTGACGTCTTGGTCCTACCCATAAACAAACATTTCAGTCCCACACAGTGCGACCAGCTCATTTAACACCAATCCACCCACTCACTCACTGTAGCTGCCGTCTGCAGCGGTGAGTTGACTCTCAGAGGTGATAACCCCTTTAGCGCCATTACATGGTATAATGTGATGTATCTCACTGTAGCGTGGCAGTCTGGTCATATTGGTCAGATCAAGGAAGCCAGCTTTAGACTCATGAGTTCATTTCTTACTTGCTTTTTTATCCGAGTAAAGCACACACACACACACACACACACACACATTAAATTACTACTGCTGGTTAACAATGGAGACAGTGACACAGAACCTGGAGTTATTGCATACTTTGGCACAGATCAAAAGGAAAAGCTAATGGCTGACAGAGATTATATTCACCACTGCTCCTTTGTTCAGAAAAACTGAAGCCGAAACACAAACATACAATAATGAGTATACAAACACACACACCGGCGGAATATAATGGAACAAATTCCCACCTCAGATGCCAGAGTGTGTGGGTTAGAGGGATTAAATAGTCCTCTGTATACCTCCTCATAAAATAGGACTCAATTCATCATAAAACTCACAAGCAGCATGCAAAAAAACACACTCACACACAGAAATGCTGGTTTTCACTATATGCCATCTGTGTGCAGAACTGACACAATCCATTGCTAATCTCCCGCAGGCAACAGGAGATTAGTCGCTTACAAATCAATAATGAGTGCAGTGACTGCATATATGTCCAGGCAGAAGTGAATGTGCAGGATATACAGATAAAGGGGCACTCGATTCATGTTACACATGAAGTTACCTGTTTAGTTTATTCTTAATGAGGCCTATTATTCTGCCTATGGGATAAACACTGCAAAAGAGACATTTGACACCACAAAGGAGTGTTCATTAATCACATTGCACTAAGTTTCATTATGGGAAGTGCAGGAGCAAGTATTTAGGAGCTTGTTCTAAACTGAGGGCCAGAAGTGCAGCTTTCATTTTGAAATTTCCTCATGATGAAATGCAACAATGGATCACAGCTGCACCGTTTTAATTGTGTGGAATTTATTTCTAATTTCTTAAACTCAAGTGTTAATCAGGGTTTACAAATGTCAAACACGAGGACCTTCCAGGTGCCTTCCCTGAAATTCAAGGACCCAGGATTAAACTATATTATTGTTACACCACCAGGAATATTTACAATGAGATCGAGCACGTTTTACAGAAAAACAAAATAGAGTTTTAAAAACATCACATTTTCATGACGGAATAAGCAGCAAAGTTAAAATTTGGTATTAGTCTAGAGTTTCGACCTGCAATAGGAGATTTTTTTGTGATTTGAGAGCACAAAATAAGCAACTCACAACATAAAAGCTATACTTTGACATTTTGATGACTAATTTCTACTTCCACCAGTTTTAAAGCAACATGATGATTCTGGTGTTTGTGTCAAAACCAGATGAATTTAGGTCCAAAATGGTTAAATAAGCATATAGATATACAAAATACACCAATTCTGAAAAATAATGTCAAAATACCCACAGCTGTTAAGGTAGAGGACCACATCACTCATATGAAAAGAGGACTTATACCATTTCCATGGATTTAAAGGGCAGCTCATGACTATCCGGCCGCATACCACACTGAAAACGGAGCTGTGGAAATATTCTATTTCAGGATCTAGGTGAGGAGATCATTGATAGGACCTGTTGTATTTTGAAAAAAATAATTTGTGAGAGGTTTTACTAAATATAAGACTACATTTCCCATGAACTCAACAGTTTTTTTTTTTGCTCCCTCAGTTTCACGCAACACACATACTTAAAGGAACCTTTAAGGAAGGCTTTTAGGGGGAAACACAATGAAAAACCAAACTAAAAATCAATGTATCTGACTAATATGACTGTGTATGTATACAAATCCTGATATATGTGATTCCTCTGGGCCATAGAGCTCTACTTTAATCCAAAAGTTATTAAAAACACATGACATGAAACACTGAATGGTTGAATGTAGCATTTACCTGGTCTGTGCTCGGTGTGTCTGAAATGTCGTTCATGCTTCGGCTCTGGGCATTATCTGTAAATAAAGCACGTATTTATATTTGACACTAAAACACACAACACATCGTAGATATATGAAGGGATATAAGGGGATATTTGGTCAGTTACTATTCAGAAATATATATGAAAAATCACTCTTACAGGTTATAGGTTTAACATAGCGGCCACTGTTAGTTATAGTGTTCTCTAACTTCCCCATGTTGAATTGTTCAGAGGTGGATTATATTTTAATGAGCCATTTCCTCAAAGCAGATTTGGGAACAAATAAAATTGAACAGAGAGAAAGAGAACATAGTGCAGAGCCCAGAAAATCCTCTCCTAATCCCCTTCACCAAGACAGATTCACAAAAGAAACCAGCAAAGGATCACACAATAGGACCAAATTCTCTTAAGTAAACACATAATTAATACAGTATGTCCAGCACATTGTGTTCATGGTGAGTATAAACACACAAAGCCATCTCAAGTGTTGAAATCATGCAGTAGCTGGGAGCTGCCAGGGGCCAGTGTGGGTTAGAAAGTAAGAGTCATGAGGTGCGTATCGGTGGCTGACTAAAAGTAAAAAGTAAAAGTACAGGAACTACAACTATTGAAAGAAACGTGTAATAAGTAAAATGTCCTGTCCTCAAATGTCTCCTCAAATTCGCCCTGTGGTGGTTTTTTGCAAACAAACTAATGTTTACATTCATGATTTCTAATCAAACCACAATGTATGTGCATGTGTAATTCCTTTCTTAATAAATACAAAGCCGATGAGTTTTATATTTCAACTGCACATTGTATATATGCATGTTTATCAGTTTTGCCTTTGTATTGCACTGCTTAAATCTATATGGTTGTGTCATCATCTTATCGTTTAATTAAATAAGAAAGATCTCAAATATGCAACTTGGAATGCAGAGCTGTCAAATGTGAGTAAAAAATGTTGTAAAGTCATAAAGTAACACATTTTTCTTTAAAAAAAACACAAGTACCTGACATGTACCAGTACAGTACTTGAAAAAACACATGTGGTTCCTTTCCACAACCAGTGCGTATAAACTAACACAAATCACCGGGAACTCATGATGCATGCATGTGTGCATGTTTGTGTGGTGTGTGTTTTGACTCACGCAGGCGGCCAAGGTTGCTCGACTGCCGAGAACGTAGGTCTTCTGTGGAGCGGTGGTTCCCAGAGGCTGAAATATTGCTACGACTCAGATTAACCTGAGGACTACGGCCTGACAGAGCAGCAGCAGCAGCACCAGCAGCAGCGGAGGATGTGAAGCGATGACCAGAGCAGAAGTGATTTTAACAAAGAAAAGGTGAGGTGGAGGTCAACGTGGCAGAAAACAAAGGAAGCGTTAGGATGTTAGAGTGTGGAAGTTTTGATTGGTAGTAGAGAAAGTGTACAAACAGAACACACGCATACTGAAACACACAGTGGTGTAGTGCAGGGTATACACAGGTATACAGTGTATCGCCACTTATTTCTCAATAGGCAAAGCGTATACCCTCTTCTAAAATGCCTCTGGTGCAGTAGTGTCCTGCAAGCCTTTTTTTCGTAGGACAGTGAAAGCATCACCCTCTGCCTCTGATTGGTTAGTACATGTTGCTTTTGTTAGGTTTGCTGGTATGAGGAGTGGTGATTGGTTGGTTAGAAGAAGAATATCAGAGTAAGCCAATCATAGGCAGGGTCATGCCCATTATGTACATAACCAGTAGATTTATGTAGTAATACTTGTGATATTTGCAAACTGTAATATTGATACATTATATTTGCAAACTGCCCCACGAGATATATTGTTAATTTCATAATGGTGGCACTCTGGCCTATACACTGTCTGTTGCAAATCTACTGATCCATGTGACAGTTTACAAGAGAAACTACTGGCTCACAGACTAGTTTACTCAAAATGCATCATCGTGTGGTCACCCTGAAGTCTGTGGTCCAGATATTATTATTGTATGAAATAAATACGCATAAGTAGTCTTACATCTCACTGATTATATAACACACAACGTTTATCTCTTGGTGGACGGGCTGCTAAAAAAGAAAGAAAAATTAAGAGTATACCCACTTCTCCAGGCACCACTACACCACTGCACACACACACACACACACACACACAGACACACACTTACTAGAAGAAGTGTTGGAGGACTTCCCTATGTCTGCCAGTGAACGGTGGATTGGTTTCTTGGTCTGGTGACGATGTTTCCTCAGCAACACAAAACTGATCTTCTCCTTCAGATCAGGAGGGATGAGACCGTCGGTGATTTGTCGATCCACAATCTCATCTGGAAGGATATGCATGAACAACATCTGTGAGTTCATATGAGTTCATACCCTTGTTTTTTTTTCACTTTCCAGGTAAACAACTGGTTTTATTTCAGTTGCACAACAAAATTGTACTTCAAATCACCAGACTTGAAACTTATTTGATTTGTGTCATAAAAACATCAGCTGCTTGCAGGGACCGCAGTAACTTCAAGAACATGCCTAACAAAGTCTTTAGAAAACTTTTTTGTGTAAATTCAACAAAATGCTGAAGTGTTAACTTCAGTTTGGCCCATGTCCCATTTGCTTAAATGGAGGAGATGGGGTTTATGACCTTTCATTGCAGCTAGCCCCCATGGAGCCGTCAAAATGTTTTGGTTTTAGTTTTTGGGAAGTGTCATTGTCCATCCTTACAATGGTTTTGCTGATGTTCAGTCTGAGTCTGCTAGATATGTAAATATGTAGCTGTTTGCTAACACAGTCGCCAAGTCAACTTCACATGTAAGGTGGCAATATTACATTGCTCTTATATGTTGATGGTGTGATATGGAAGCTAGAACTGCTATGTTGCTTGACTTTAATAATCAAATTGTAGGTTTATTGGTGCAATGGCTTCATGCAACCAATTAACAATTCTTAGATGTTAAAGGGTCCTTAAATGCAACACCAAGGTGTTTGGTTAATGATATCCTTATTATCACCTCCACCTGATCCTCCAATGTTGGCTGAACTATGAAGGAGCTGATGTGAGAAACATCAGGAGAATCTCTGCAGGATTCAACGCAACATGCGGTGCACAGCGGAGTTACGTTGTGGATCATGTTAGTGTTACGTCCTGCCCCCGCCTGCTGCACCACCACTGAGCTTAATCCTGCGGAGGATTTGTTGTTGTGAATGTGTCTGAGCAGAGAATCTCCTGCTGCGTTGTGCATGTGTGAAAGGAAACCTCTGGAGAAAGTCTGGACCCAACTCCTCTGAGTTCCTCCGCTGGTCATGTGCGAAAACGGCTTTTTGCATTAGCATTTCAAGTGTCTGCTGTGTGAAAGACATAAGTGCAGACTAAAATGTGAGTGAAACGCTCTGGATAAGGGTGATTGTTCATGTACAGACACACCAGGGGAAAAATGCTGTGGGACTCACCCACTATCTGTGGCAGAGAGTAGCCTTCCAGGTCGAGTAGTATGCTTCCTGTCTGCAGACAGGTCCTGAGCTCAAACAGGCTGTGGAGGGTCAGTGTGGAGACATGAGGCTTGCTCCATCTTTCTCCTCCCTCCTCCACCTTCTCCTCAAACTTCACCCACCTACACAGGGGGAGAAAAAGGGGGTTCGGCCTTGGAATTCAATAGCTGCAGGGGGGGTTATTTGGCTGTTTCGAGAGAGACAGAGTGATTGATTTCTCCAGGTTCAGGAGTGCCAGTCAGCGGGGGGGTGCTATGCAATTTAAACTGCGGCTTCAAACACGTGTAATGGTATAGACCAGTCATGCAGAGTCCACAATATCTTAAATGTAACCCTCAACCCCTAAATCCCATCAAAAGTCTTCCAAATCCTTAACTAATGAAAGCTCTGACACTCAGGCTGTATGTTTGTGTGTGTGTCCGTGTACCTCGCAGACTCTTTCCACTCTAATTCCCCCCCCTCTTGCTGTAGTGTGTCCATCTCAGTGAAGATGGTGGGTGTTGGGGTGCTGTCATCCTCCCCCAGAATGTGGCGCAGCCGCTCCGCTGCAGGGGACACTAAAGAATGAAGGCCAAACGAGAGACAGGTCAGTTTCAGTTTTCTATCAAAATCACAGATCACAAGCAACAGATATAACATATATCTGCACGTGCAAAGATAAACGTTACCACAAGTAAGTGCTGTGGGATTCTAATAGTTCTCATGTATGTTTTTTTATTTAGTACTCCCTTAATTTATAATCTGGTACCAAAAATGAATGACGTTCCTCTCAACCTGTGTTTATTGCTAGTTAACAAATGCCATCATATCATCAGGTCAACATCTGAAGAGGAAGAATTTTCTTTTCGTCCATTTATAAATATATTTGATAAACTGATTATTTTTATTCAAGATCAATAAACTTCAAGTTGCAGAAAATTTTGAAACCATTTAAACTATGCCAATTCTACTTTGTGTGGACATATATACTGCAAATATACCTAGACAAAGTAGTAAATTATGGTAGTTAATCATCATATTACTTTTTATACTAACATTTAAATACAAATAGTAATGTGTTTGCTTTAAGATTAAACCTCTTACCAAAATAACAATCAACCCAAACTTCCACTTCAGTGGCTGTAAAAATCATTTACAGAATAAAGACGACAGATAATGTTTATTTGCATTAATACATTTTCACAGATACCATTAAATTAAAAGTAAGCAGACGCTGCTGCTACAAGTAGACTTTATGTCTTTTATTCTTCTCATTGTCAGTTTGGGATGTTGCCTTAATTGCACAGTGGAGACATCAAACACTCCAGAGAGGAAGGTTGTCCATTGTGACAATGGTCCCGGGACATCATCAATTTCATAGAACAGACCTTCGACCAACAAGACAACAAAAAAAAGTTACAATCCCCAATTATCCCATTTAATGAGGAAACATAAAAGTCAGCTCCTCTAATTACTATCTGAATGAGATGTGTAATCTATCAGCTGGCACCTTTTCTCATTTTACTCTGAACTAATCAATCTCCATTAACGTCTGAGCCTGGAGGCGCTGTGCACTGTGTGTGTGTGTTTGTGTGTGTGTGTGTGTGTGTGTGTGTGTCTGTCTGTCTCACAGATCTCCCAGTTTTCCTGTTGCTCAATTTCTTTCTCCGAAAGATAAAAAAAGGCAAAAGTCAATAGCACACGACCTCATAGATCTGAATGGGTCCAGTTTTAGTGAACGTTCACAATCTCAATCAACACTTCCACTTGGAGGGGACAATTATGTAATCCATGGCAACAACAGCACAGTGCATGATTATAATACAATAGAATGTTCCACAATGAGACCAATCAGTTCTGTTTCCATTACTAGGTCCGCTCTGTCAGACTAGGAGGTCTGCTGTTCCGTCTTTGATCTCTGACAAATCCCACAGAGGCGGATCATGCTCTGTTGTGTTTGCTGTGTTTTAGATCAGTTGTGGATCGTTGGATAAAACACAAATGCACAATCCCCTCTACTACTTTAACTTCTTAAGTTGGCTGCGCTCTTTTCATACAAAGAGAGGATCTGAAGGACTTAAGCATGGACCCAATTGCAGTCAGCACACTCATCCTCATGTCATCCCCATCTCCAGGAGCGGCAGGCAGGTGTGGAATCGAAAGTTCTGATGAATCCACTGTACCATGTTGGTCCAGCACCAAATGTTGTGCGTGCCATAAAGTCTACAAATAGTAAAGACATGTTTTCCAGCAAAGTCACCTCAGCCATTCCCCTTGTGAAGAAAACTCAGCAGAATGACTGAGAGAATATGGGGAGGTAAACACAAGGAGTTGTTTTTGTTCCTTTAACTTATGATGTCTTGTCCAGCCCAGTGTTCTGTCTCATTTACACTGGGCATGTTGTGATCTGGTCAGAAAAGTGCAGTTTATTAAGTTGTGCATAGTTTTACACAGAACTTCAGAGGGAGAAATGTTGGTTTTAAGGTGAGACTGTTCTAACGGCTGTTTCAATAACACTGTGAAGGTTTATCAGGCTTGACGAGCAGCACTTCAGTGATCAGTTTAACGGACGTTTAGTTTCAGCGTGGGACTTAATGATAGACTTATGACTCTGGGTGGAAAATGCTTCAAACTGTAACTAAAGTGATGAATTATTCACATATTTAAAAAAATATCACAGTGGTGCAGAGTCCCTGCACATGGCTGATAAATAATAGTAACACACATACACACACACATACACACACCGTGAAGGAGGAGAGCCACAACCAATTTACCGTATGAAAGAAGTGTTAAATGAAGTAGTGAATATCTGAAACTATTTAATGACTCAGATTTACAAAATATATCAGATCCAAAAACAAACCCAAGGGGAGGAGGCTTTAGCAATAAAGTAACCAGCCAATTCTTCCCAAAAAAGAACTCATATGCAAGAACATATACCCTAACTACCCAAATGAACGTCCAAAGCTCTATTAATACACAACTGTACGTTTGAGTGACACTTCAGGGAAGCTGATAATTACGTTTTTGCAGATGCACATTCTGGATATCAGTGTTGACTCCCAGCTCTAATACAGACAGACATTCTCTTTCTCTCAGGTGTATTCCTCCTCCAATCCTCCTTCCTGTCATCTTTACCTATTTGAGAGCCTGGCAGGGTCCAGCAGGAGGCCATAATAGAGGAGAAAGAGGCCCCGGGGTCCTGCTTGCTCACTGGATCCACTGACAAAGGAGAGTAAGACCCACAGGTTGCTGGAGAGAGGTCCTCAGTTTGGCTTTGGTCAAGAAGGAAAGGCGTCTGGGTTTCTGTCCTCTTGTTGAGGCTGAGGGTTCTTAGCTCACCACTCCTTGCTCTCCACCATGAGTGGAGAGAAGTGAGACACTTTCACTCCTACTCGCATACGTCCTTTCGGCTTGTTCTTCTGCTCTGTTGCGTTTACAGGTATTTTTCCACAGCCAGTTGGTTTTTTTCAGTCAGCCATATGATTCGGTGTGTGGTGGGTCTATGTGAAACCTGCGCCATTCAATCTGTCGGTCTCCTCTAAGCTGTGGCAGAAATCCACCGAAATCTCCAAAGCAGCAAGGAGCCAGAGGCTTTAAGAGGGTTGACACACACCACGGGGCCCTCGAGCACTCTCCTCCCAGAGGTCCATGCACAAACACTCACACACACACACTCAAACATGCACATGCAATGAGAACAGCAAGGACTTCCTCGCCCACAGAACTTATATAGCTCAGATTACCCCTGTAGTCCAGTGCCTCTTACCGTCACCTCAGGCCGTGTGTTGGTGGCACACATTCGAGACGATTCCTTTCTAGAGCAGGCAAAAACATGAAGCATACAAAACGCGAAACACTCACAGTCACCCCAAATAACATGTACATGCACATACACACACATGCACACACAGCTTGGAGTTCCTCAGCTCTAATCAGCTTACAGGCTTCAGACTTCATAGCCCCTTGGGAACAGGGACCATGCTGCAAAAATATTCATCACATAGTACATACAAGTACCAGCAGCTGCAACCTCATCACACGCTCTTAGTGCAGGCAGATCTTTGCTTAGTGTGCAACAGCTTACATCCAACCTGGTCATATGCCTCTCACTGTGTGTGTGTGTGTGTGTGTGTGAAATCACCAAGTTAAGTTTTGTGTGTTTAATTGTTAAAAACTCTCTTTTTGTTGTCTCTTTTAAGATTGTATGCCCCTTATAATTCTTTATATTTAATATTAGAATAGCCAAGTCCCTAATGGGTAACTTTAGAAAATTATTATATAGACAATGAGGACACACGTCTCGTACAGACTCAGTTTATCTAACCTGTGAGGTTGGTGTGGCCATGATGATCCGCACTCCCCCCCCACTCATCGTCATAGTGCTCCTCTCTGTCGTGGTAATACCCTTGCGACTGGTCGCGATGCGTGTGGTGTTCGTAGTGCGCGTGTCGTGCGCTATGTTCGGCATCACTGGCGTGGGAGTGGTGTCTGCGCCTTTTCCGCCTGTGGGAGACTGGGACACCGATGTAAACCGGCTGGGCCTCTGAGAGAGAGAACACGTGAGAGAAAGGATCAAAACACTGACTGCAGTGTACGTGCACACTGGATGTGACCAATGCATCATGTTTCAATGAAGCATTACTAAGCAGATACTTTTGGGTCATCAGAATAATTTATGCCTGAAATGAGGCCAATAGGTGTTCTTTTCTGCACCTGACCTGTACAACCCATGAGCTTCAAGTGGTGCACTGCTTCCATTTCCCTGATAGCTAACCTCTCAGACTCTCAGAAAAATGAACGTGCCAGCATCCTGCAATTACCACTTGTGGCTGCAGAGGCCGCTGCAGTAGCTGCTTAGAAAAGGTTACATATTATGTGTGCCAAACAAGATACTGTTTCCTGTTTCATACAGTGTGGACATTATGCCACCATGAGCTTCAAATAAATGCTGTTGTTGGTTCGTGTGTACTTCATGAAATGATCAGGAACTGTTTGCAAAAAAATTGCCAGGGTGAATTCATGAAATCTGGGACATTTTTAGCATTTTTAAAACATTGAATCAGCATATTATACCTGTCTGTAATCCTTACGATGTTTTCTTACCATACCAGAACAGAGAATAGAGATATCATACACGACACAGCTTTTAGTGAGGGACACTTGGATTTGGCTAAATCACCTTGCTTTATGTATGCCAAGGTCAATATTTAACATTTAACCACAAAAGCATTGCGCAAAAAGGAAATAAAGTTAAATAAGAAAGTGTATATTATTAATATAAATACCAATAAAACTTAATTCATTCAGTCATTGAAGGTTGTCTCTCTCTCTCTCTTGTCTGCAGATCATATGCTATGTCTCTTTAGTTTCTTAATGCATATTTCCCCATTTAGAGACTTCAAATGACTGTCCCAGATTCCCTGAAGCATGCTGACCCAAGCTCAGATTTAAGGTGGGACAATAAATGAATCAAATCAAACAATGACTTGTGTAGCCCATATTCACAAATCGCAGTTTGTCTCCTGGGGCTGCAACATCCCCTGTCCTTCACCCTCAACAAGAGTATTATTAACGACAGATTTATATCCTTAACATTAATCTTATCTCAGAATCATGTCATTGACCTTGTCATGCAATTCCAGGGAGGGCTTCTGACATTTGCTCAACCTCTTTCTGTAACACCACCCCCATGAAGTCATGTGATTTCAGTCACATGATGTCAATGCTAACCTGTAGTAAAAGTCCTGATGACTAAATTGTGTGGACACAGGAATTAAACAAACTGAAGATTAGGTGTCCCACATCACTCAGTGTCCCATATTACCCGAATTCCCCCTATACCAACTTTCTGAGTTGAAAACATCAGTCTTGTTGAATCTGATATTGAGGGTAGAAAGTCCTTTCTGTCACTTGATGTGGTTTAGAAGTGCATATTGTAATCTTACCCAATACAGCTAATCACATACAAACTAATTGCCATGTATTTAACTTTGTTTCAGGTGATCCAGGGCTCTGCCCATTTTACTCAGCTGATAATCCTGCATTTCTTTCAGGGTAACTGTTGTCTCACCATCATCATCGTCATGGTGTCGATGACCTCTGCTCCTTCCCCTCTGCCAGTCATGATGATCCATCCTGAAACAGATTAGCAGAAACAAGGGGGAAGAGGTTTACTGAGAAAATATGGAAGCCCCCCCCCCCAAAGAAAACCCTAATAAAGGTTCAGTGTGTAGAATTTAGTGACATCTAGTGGTGAAGTTGCATGTTGCAGTTGAATATCCCTCACCTCACCCTCCCCTTGCAAACATGACAGAAAACCTGTGGTGAACTTGAGTTGTCGTAAAAACTTGTGTTTAGTAAGTGCAATTTGGACTAACATAAAAACATATAAAGTATTTAAATATAAAGGATCCATTCTAGAGTCAAGAAAACAACAATTCTTACAATTAAGATTGAACAAACCAGTGAAAACATCACTAGGATTATTTTATATTCAATTTCTGCCAATTGATCCCTTTCACTTAAATCTTACACACTGAACCTTTAACAGGGCAAAATAAATATATGAACCTCAGACAGAGAAGGATGTGAGGGATCCCCCACGGACAGAAGTGTTAACATTATCAACATTATCCCTCTCTTTTATTCTCCATCAGCAATAACCTAATATACATCCCACTTTCATGTGCAGTTAATGTACAATATCATGTATCAGGGAATCCTCCACGCACTGCACGGACTCTTACTGTTCCACATGGGCTGCCAGCCCACATGGCAACACACATGCCACTGCAACATCAACAGATCGAAGGATGACAAGAGGAAAACTCAATGGAAAACCCCAGCAGCCCCTTAGGTCCAGGCTGGAGTTCAAACATGGAAACTAAAGGTGACGAATTTCCACCAAAATGCTGCTGCACTACTCCTTCAATAAAGACAGAGGGGAAAATTGGTCAACAACAACACAACAATAACGATAAAACTTTACCTGAGCTACACTTGCTGTAGAACTCCAGCTACATCTGTGGGATGTCTGAATGTGTTTATTATCTAATATTGGGTTTTATTTTCTTGATTATACTCCAGGCCATTTTTACAGGATGATGAGATGAACATGATTAACATCAATGTGAACAAGTCTGGGATTGCCGAGTTGTGTTCATCCTCACACTACACTTCCTCTAATAAGGAAACCTTTTTGAAGTGTCAGCCAGTGGTTAATAAATCTTTTTTTTTTATAAGAGACCTTAATGGATTACTCACAACTCTCACCAAATAGAAATTAACAAAAGGGTTTTCTCTACTTGGCAAACCAAGATTGTTCTAGTGTTTGATCATTATTGCCTTTTTCATTTTCTTAATTCCAAGTTTATTGAACTGTAAATGTTGAGTTTTCAATTATAGACTTTTTTAATTGTAATTTATTTGCACATATATTCTTGAAATCAGGATTTCAGTGTGTTGCTAAGTGTTAGTTCATCAAATTAATTATTATCTTATCTGGAGACATCCCCGGAGGGGCAGAGGTCAGTGACTAAAGAGTGACCTATCAAACTGAGAGGCAAACCTTGGTGTACTACGCTTGTTGTTAACTGAACTGAATTCCTTGAATGGGTTTATTGAACCCGTTGAACCCTTTAGTGAACTTAATGCTGGTTTAACATTTTTACAACTCATGAGGTGAGTTTGGATCTGTCAAGTTCAATTTTGTCAATGCACACATCTTAAGGCAGCAGGTTTAAGATTGAGTTGAGCACAATAGAAAGCTCCTACAGTTCCATCAGGGAGGGATGTGAATGAATGAATGTGAGCAATCTAAGGTCATCAACATGATTTCACTTTACAGCCACCTAAAAGAAAGGATAAGAATTACCACCCATGGTTAAATGCCTCCTCCAACAACATATTTTTTTCTCAGATTCACACAGGGTAACTGTGACCTTTGACCTTTGACCACTGAAACGTAATAATTTCCTTTCTGACTCCAAGTTACAAATGATCAAAAGTTGAAGAAATCCCCTCAAGTCAGTGTTGAAATATCACACTGAAGAGGTCAAAAACGTCACCGTGATCTTGACCTTTTACCAACAAAATGTGATTAGTGCAAGTGAGTGCAAGTGAATAAGTCCTCATTTGAAAGAATTCCCTCGAGATGTTCCTGAGATATTCACTTATTCATTCACGAGGCACAACTTGCATTTGAGAGGTCACAGCGACATTTGACCTTTGATCACCAAAGTCTAATCAGGTCATCCGTGAGTCCAAGTGAATTGTACCAGATATAATTAAAAAAGCCCGCTAGCGCTAGAAATAGCCCATTCACAGGAACATGAGGTTACTGTGACCATGAACCTTGACCAAAATATAATCAATTCATCTTTGAGTTCAAGTGATTGTTGTTTTTTTAAGACATACATTTCCTCATGGTGTTGAATATTTAGATATCAAGTTAACAAGAAAAGGACGGACATACGGATGGATGGCATACCACCCGAAAACTTCATGCCTGCGGCCACTGGCTGTGGCCTAAATAAATAACAACACGCACAAACACACACACACACCCACACACTCACACACTCACAGAGCAATCTATGTAGTTCTTCTATCCAGACATATTCTAGTTAGCGTTACATGTACATTTGCACAGGAACTGATCCCTGAGTTTCCTATGCACTCATGACGTATAGGTTTGTCTTTCTACAGCCGATTTGGGGGGGTTTCTAGGCTGATCAATAGATGTCATTTCTGATTGCTTACTAGTTCCTGAAGCCTGATCACTGACTGTGAAGGACAGTCACATGAGTCCAGTCATGCACAAACACGCACACATGCACACAAACACAAACGCACACACACAGACACACGCACTCACACACACATGCACATGCATGCATACACACATGCACACCGAACATTGTGCTGAAGTTAACTGTTCAAGGTTCTAGTTTGGCATCACACTGCAGACACAGTCAGTCAGGGCACCTCCTCTTCTTGACATACAGCTACACTCAGGTTAGTGTTAACTAACTTCAACAAGGGTGCGTTGAAAATACCAAATTTTTTGAGGCTGAGTCCGACCATGAATCTAAAGGGCCTCAGCAACAAATCATAGAGTGAGGGAAACCAGCAATGAACCTTAGTGTAGCCCTTAACCCAACACTTAGAAACAACTTAGACAACATCAAAAAATAAAGTTCATGCTAAATGAAGACCACCTCAAATGGTCAAATCGCAACATGCAACCAGAGCGAGATGTTTTTTTTGTCCAAAATAAACACATTTTAACAAATGTTAGAATCATGCTGTTTTTATAAAGTGACTTGTTTTCAAAAGTTAATACATCCAAAACACCCAGTTCTGATTCATTTCATTTGTAATCATCATATCAGTTTTCAACAAAATCTCAAATGATCTAAGGTCAGATTTTCCCTCTAAATCCAGTCAAAAGTGACAAAAAAATGTAAATGTCTTACCTTGTGTGAAAGATGACGCTGACAGAACCAAAATTTTGAAGTTACTGGAGGGTTAATTATATTAAACTATAAAATATGAGTCTGTATATAATTTGTGGAGCAAAATGCTGCAACTGTTTCAATGACTGCAAGAACAATATGAGTATTGAGTATTGGATGCTGCGGTTCTGTGTGTGTGTGAGAGAGAGAGATTGAGATACAGAGAGAGTTAGTGTGTGTGTGTCTGTGTGTGTGTGTGTGTGTGTGAGAGAGAGAGAGAGAGAGAGAGAGAGAGATACAGAGAGATAGTTAGTGTGTGTGTGTGTGTGTCTGTGTGAGTGTGAGAGAGAGAGGGAGTTAGTGTGTGTGTGTGTGTGTGTGTGAGAGAGAGAGAGAGAGAGAAAGAGATACAGAGAGAGAGTTAGTGTGTGTGTGTGTGTCTGTGTGAGTGTGAGAGAGAGAGAGAGATGCAGAGAGGGAGTTAGTGTTGTGTGTGCATGTGTGTGTAGTAACAGTATAGTGTTCACTCAGAACATCCATTCCCACCTTTCTCAGTTTTCTAGTTTTAAGATAATCATTGAGGCCAACTAGCCTCAAGTACTGTACATATGCATGGTTTTGAGGTACAGGTGCTACACTTGTGTATTTCTATTTAAAGTTACTTTACAGTACACATCTCCTCCACATTTCAGCAGAAAATGTATTTACTGTACATTCCACTACATTTATTTTATAGCTTTAATTTTCAGCTACAGAGGCTCTTTTACATTTTTTGACTGCAACCAATGAGAATTGTCATAATTGAATCAATTAGATTAATTAATCTGACTTTTTTCAGTACTTCTCATCTCACTGTACATATGTCCACATTGAGATAATGACTTATGTCATTAAAGTGTTTGATGAATGAAGTAACTTTTTTTAAATTTAATTCTTGTTAAAAGTCTTGTTTTATAAGTAGTCCAAACCTAATGAATATTCAGAATAAAACAAAGAAAAACTAAAAATAATCAGCACAATGGTGAATTCTGAACATGTCACCAAGTATAATAGTGTCACTCACTGAAATGTTTTTAACTTGAGACAATGGAGGAATAAGTTATATCAGGCTTGAGATGCATACATCCTGTGAGTAGGAAACATTCAGTGTTGATTTGGGTCTTAAATGAGATTCAATTCAATTCAATTGTATAGCACCACATCATAATATACATTATCCCAAGGCACTTTACATAGAAGGTCAAGACCTTAAAATCTTATTTAATATAGAGAAACCCAACAGTTCCCACAATGAGCAGCACTTTGGAGACTGTGGAGAGAAAGAACTCCCTCATTAACAGAGAGAAACCTCTAGAACCAGACTCAATGTGGGCGTTCATCTGCCTCGACCGGTTGGGATGAGCAGAGAAAAAAGGGAGGAGAGGAAAGATGGGTGGAAAAGAGGAGAGAGAAGAGAGATCAGTTAACAATTACCAATACATTGAATACATCCCTTAAAATCTAGAAGATATCTAACACATGTGGTACTAACCAGATGGAGGCGGGGGAGAGACTGTGCTACAAAATGACCAAACACCCAATTGTCTTCTCAACTGTCTTACTCTCTCAGCAGCATGTGTCACCACTAGATGGCTCTCAAAACTGGTTTCCTTTCCCAGCTGAGAACATGGAGCAGCCGATGATTACTGGAGGCTTGCAGTATGGTTAGTAATCCTCTTAACTTCCTTGACAGCATAATACATTTGATCCATGAATCTGTATTTGTAACATATGTGGAGGTAATCCACAGACTGAGGCACCTTGGAGAATGTAGCAGGAACTATTAAACTATTAAATTGAGAAGCCTCTACTGTTATATTTTAACAGTAGTGTGCAAAGGCTTTTATTCGCTTTATGAATTTATTCACGGGATCTGTCCTTGTAGATAGTGAAGATGTGATAGAAAAGGTGATGGAACTGATGGAAGTGAAGAGAGAAAGGAAAATGAAGGTTGTAGTGAGACAGGTGAGAATGATGAGGTGAGGACAGAAGAGGAAGAGGGAAAAACTCAGAACAGTTTTTGTAGTTTTGAGGATCCACGGCTATGGCCAGAGAAGCTTACTAATCAACAGAGAGAAACTATTGTCTGCACTATGGTGTTTAAAATGCAGAGACAGACGCAACCAAGATGGCACCAAAATATATGGAAGGCAAAAAATGTCCAAAGTATCTTCAGTATGCAAAGTCATCCTGTGGGCGTGAGAAAATTAGAAGAGATTATCTTATTTATAGTGAATCGGCAGAGGCTCTTTATTGCCTGCTGTGTTGGAAGGGGGCCCACTACTGCTGAACAAAGAGCTGCTCACCTGTTTATTCAAAGTTCTGTGAAACTCAATTGAACTCAGAATACAAAACTCCAAACAGAATCAGCTGGCGTTGCATTGTCATGAGTGCACTGTTTTCATGTTTAACAGCATCACTTAAGTTGATTAGACCCAGCCACTACTGCTGCACAGTGCTGATCGCCTATTCAAAGATGTTTAATATTGAGCGTATTGCATGTCTGAATCGCATGCTGGGTATAAACAGTTACCTGGTTACCTGGGTAGAAGCTATTACCTGGTAGAAGCTGTTACCTGGGTAGAAGCTGTCACCTGGTAGAAGCTGTTACTTGGAGAAACTGTTACCTGGTAGAAGCTGTTACCTGGTAGAAACTGTTAACTGGAAGAAACTGTTACCAGGAAGAAACTGTTACCTGGTAGAAACTGTCAACTGGTAGAAGCTGTTACCTGATAGAAGCTGTGATAGAAGCTGTTACCTGCTAGAAACTGTCACCTGGAAGAAACTGTTACCTGGTACAAATTGTGACCTGGTAGAAACTATCACCTGGTAGAAACTCACACTTACAGTCATGCAAACATGTCCTGGATAACATTCACCATTCTCTTTTTGTGTTCTTGTTAATTTTTCCTCTGATGCATACACATACTGTATGTCATGCAGGTAAGTGGCGCCCTCCTTTGTACATTTTGAAAACTGCAGTAGGAACCTTGTCATTTAACAGTGAATCTGCTAATTTACTGTAAGAGTTAAAGAGGCCTGTATACAGAGCTGTGAGACAGAGAGTATTATGAACTGGTTTTGCTTATGTACGTAAGTTAAAATACCATGGTCTCAAAATACTACAACTTTAAGTCCCTTCAAACACATACCCTGACTATAATCTATAGGAAGATCATTTTGATGCTATAATACCAATTCAGTCAGGAACATGTCATGATTTACCAATTTATGATCCATTCTTTGGTTGTACCCTGGATTAGCCGAGCAGCGTGCTAAGATAAAACAGGACCCCCTGTTGGGCATAGCAGGCAATGTACGTTTGTTTAAAATGAATATCGTTTACCACGACCGTGTTTGGACTTGGTTCTAAAAGGTGGAGGCTGGGGTGGTGGAGGCAAGTTGCCGACAGCAGGTGTGGGTGGCAGTGTAGCTGAGCAGGGATCAGTGAGGATGAAGTTATATTTAAAGAGACCGTTTTGGTGAGAGAATGGGCTGTGATTGGTGGGTGGCAGTAGCTGACAGCTGAGCGCATGACTCTGTATCCTGCATGAACTAACACAATGCTTCATTAATTATTTATTTATCACATGTATTTATTATTATTTTTGTCAGAAGGCCTAGTTTGCCAACTGCATAATTCTTGCTAAAATACTTAATCATTAAGTGTAACCTGGATAGTGAAAATGTATGGATAAATTAGACAATTATGTATATCCTGTGCTATCAGCAATAAGAAATGATGATATGAAATAAGTCTAGATAAAAAAATAAAATAAAGAATGTCAACATTATTTAGATCAACAAACTGCTGCCATGTCAACTACCTACCTTAAAATGCCAGAGATGATACATCCGGTTTTCACTCACAACTTTTGGTCCCCATTGACCACTGAGTGGTAAATGCATTCATACAGTGCATCTATGGGCAGCACTCTTTTCTATCAGGGGCCATTCGAGGTTTAGTATCTTACCAAAGGACACTTCGGCATGCAGATGGGGAAGATGGATCGAACAGGTGACCCCCTGGTTGTAGGACGACCGCTCTACCCCCTCAGTACAGCTGCCCCAGTGGTGGGAGGAGTAAAAGTAAGTTAAGCAAAAGTAGAACATAAGCTTGTGTAAAAATAGATCTTTTACTTAAAAAAAATAAAAATATAAAAAGCATAGTATTATAATCTACAGATGATGACATGCATTTGGAGTATGAGCCTCATTAATAACAAAATTACAATATAGTAATTTGTATTTGCTTTTTGCAAACATACATTCATCAAACCCATGAAAGAATCAAATGTATTCATAAAATATAACAGAAGGGAACATGTTTGAATAATGAAAAAAACAAAGCACAGTGTATTATGTTACATGTAAAGCTGAACCAACAGGGAAATCCAAGTTTTGAATAAAAAGAAGAATGAAAAGAACATTGCAACATTGGAAAGTAAACCAAGGTTTATTTCCATGTACTTGTACCTCACTTGTTTATTTCAAAGTTATGCCACTTTGTAACTATATAGTTACTTTTCTGAATAAGATGTCAAACAAACAAAACATAGAATACTTGTGTAAAATGCAATGTTAATTTGTGTGAATTTAGTGGTGAATTTGTATGTTGCAGCTGAACACCCCTCACCTTAACCTCCCCTTCCAAACATAAAAAACCTGTGGTAGCCTTCTTTTTTATGAAAACACAAAAGGTGTTTAGTTTGTCCAGTCCAGACGACTCTAAAAAACATAGCGGCCTCCGTAGAGAGGGTCCCCTCCCGATGTAAAAAGTATTTAAATATAAAGGGGCGATTCTAGGGTAAAGAAACACAACAATTTGTACAATTTAGATGAAACACACCGGTGACAACATTGCTAGGATTATTTTATGTTCAGTTTCTGCCAATAGATCCTTTTCACCTAAATCTTATGCATAGAAACCAGCTTGTATGAAAACCTCACCCAAAAGATATATCGATGATAAAACATGCAGAATCTCAGATACTAAGGTAAAAAGCAGTGTCCAAGCAGGCCGACCAAAGAGCCACAGGTAGTTTCCTTGAACAAAATGCTATTTTATTTTGGTTTTGGTTTTAGTAACAAAAATGTAAAGAAATAGACTTCCTAAATCAAAAAGGTCAACTAACAAAAGAAGTGGTTGCTGATGCGGCCATCACATTGACATTAGAAGTGATTTCTGTGTATAAGGTTAAAGCAGCTGTAAACTGCTGCTCAAGAGTCAATGCTCAAGAGTCAAGTCTTTTACTTTTGATGTCATTGGTTCTTTTACTACAGTAAAGGATCTAGAACCACTGTGTGTGTGCTACAAATAATTAATTGGGTTATTTCTTCCCGGACTCTTGCTCTTGGCATGTGAATAATTATTTTCTATTATTTAATTTCAAAATTCTGTGTATTCAATCATTTTTAATATATTCATCCATATGTCAGGAAAATGTATTTCCATATTCTCGATTGGCTCCACTTTGCTTCCGCCCAGTGTATCTGTTCATCACCTCAGTGTCTTCTTCACTCACAGTATCATCTCTCTTCAGTAGTCTTCTCCACTGGTATTCATTCCTGCTGCCAAGCTCAATGAATCAAGCTATTTGCATATTGGAGAGATAAGGAGTTAGCCTTTGTTTCTAGGATAATCGAATTAGACCGTGCAATCCGACAGACCCACACACACACACAATCACACACACACACACATGCACACCCAAAGAGAGAGTCTTCCATATCTGAGGATTGATGTGTTTCTTTGATGGGGACAGATCCCTCAGGGCAAAGAAGACTGACTTTACTTGGTTTTCTCCTCTCTCCCACATTCTGATGTTCACAGGCATATGCACAAACACACAGCTCTATTTCTAAAATTAGGATTCTACTAAAAAAACTAAAAGGTTTCGGGACATTTTTTTTTTTAATCAAAGCAATGGATAATTATTATTCCAGTCCAATTTCAAAATGTGTGTTCATCATTTTTCTTTTCCCAACTGAGACTTTCTAAACCCATGCATATGTGTAGTAGTTTCAACAATTGCTCGTAACGATTTTATGCCTTTGTCTACATTTCAAAAGTAGAAGTATAACAAAGGACTTCTGTGCCATTTTAAATTCACCACTGTGGCAGGGATGGAGGGAGTTCTATCATGTGGGATTTTGGGCTGTGTAAATCAACTTTAATCAAGTCTGACTCCCATGCTTGGCATTGTCTTCTCCCCTTTAACCTCCTCACTCCCATTTAGGACAAGCCTGGTGAATTAAACTGCTGAGGTTGTTTTTGTTTACACACTCACAGCTACAAATGATTACAATACAAAAATGACTGGTGACCTTGGGACTATGGCTTCAAAGACTGGCTCTCGGCAAATGGAGAGTAAACTCTCTGACAGCAAAGGAGTCTGCAAGGAGAGAGTGTGCAGCTGAAGACGCCTCTGACTATGTCTGAACTCTTTAACTTGTAGAACACACACACACACACACACACACACACACACACACACACACACACACACACACACACACACACACACACACAGTGAACAAAACAAATTACAAAAGATGTCTGGGAAGTTTTCATCTGCTGCACATTTACAGATAATTAAACAACATGGAGGTCAGTGATCATGACTCACTATATGTTTACCATGTTCCTCACCCATCCACATGTGACATGTGCATGTGCACAATTTGCTATTTTTAAAGCTTCTTAAAATGACTAATGGTAGAATGATGCACATCAATAATTAGCATTTTAGGTGGATGGATTATCTTGGAGATTTGCTCACTAACATAGATTTAAACACATTTGTGAATATCTAATACAAGCCCTGTGTGTACTTCTAACTAATTTAATCATGTTTTTATGTAAAGCAATAAGAGGAGCATTGGCATAAACAAGAACATTGTCTGTAAAAATACACAACAGAATAATCAATGCTTTTTTAAATCAAAGTATTAAAGATGGCGATAAACACTGACCAGTAGAGACATTTTGAACTATGAGTGCTAAAGACAAAGAAAGGTGACATCACATGAAAGTTTAAAAAAATGTGTTTTTGATTATAATTTTGTGTTATATATTATGTAATTCTGTGATCCTAATGAATTTCCATAATTCCCAGGCCTTGACTGAAAAGGTCTCCCTTTGTTATTAAGGAAAAGGCAAACATACATAGATTGCAGACTCTCAGATAAGAGGATTTGATGCTTTTCTTACACAAATGATAGAAAATCAATATGGTTAGATTTCGGACCACTGGTCAACTCTCGTAATTCGCATCTCACTTAGATTTCCACTGCCTCAACATGTTCCTGCAAATTTTCACCTTTTAATTTGACTTTTTTATGAATCCAGGTGTTCCATGCGCATGAACAGATAAATGGAGAAAGCTCCCTGCCATCCTCGGGTGAATTCTGCCTCTCTCCATGTTCATGTCACATCCTTTTCCTCTTCACTTGTTCAGGCGTGAGCTCTCACTACCTGCACTGTGGCGTAGGCAGCAGCAGCTGTGAGGGGAGCAGGTGACAAATGAGATTGAATTCCTGTCTTCCCTGCAGTGGAGTCTAATAGCTCCGATGTGAGGCAGCAGACAGACAGCCAGTTGTGAGGATGCTGAGAGACAAAGCACTCTATCTGTTTTTTTCTGTCACTGTGGTGAGCTGATATTCAGTCTGACCACGGCGGGCAAACTGAGCTGCGATAAACTGTTCAGCTTGAGATTCATGGTGCCCATTTAGAATGAGCATAATTAAACTGGAGTGATTACAGTGTTTAAGCAGGCAATAAGGCAATTACCAAAGTGGCAGGTGTGAGGACATTTGTGTCACTCTTTTATTACCTTCTGTAGATTTACCTAATCCCACTGTTAGCATTTATTTACCACATTTGACTGTTTGATAAATAAGTCACACACATATATATATATATGTATATATGTAAATACATTTCTCATTGCAAACAGAACAGTTTATGACTAGACACAGTGCTAAACATAAGGCTGTAGTATTATGTACTGGTAATATACTGGGTAATATGTACTGAGTAATATACTATAAAGCTGTATATTTAAGGAATCTTATGTGGAGCCTGCAGCCTTTTCCTTCTTTTTTTCACTGTTTCAAAACAAAACCAAAACTACACACATAAGCAACAGGTAAAACAAGTAATCCAGTGTTTTTATCTACTCTGACACAAAATGCTAGTGTTGGCATGTCCAGAAAACGTTTACCATCTAGGGGTGATCGATTAGTTCATGGTATGAGGTGAAGACAGAATAGGAGGTAATTGTAAGAGTTACTAAACACATTAATAAGGGTTCTGATGGGTTTAGATTCAGAGTACTGAGCACTGAGTCATGTGCTCATTAACACCTGTTTTTACCTGCTGTTTTTAAATGGTCGCCGTGAGTTTAGTTCAGCAGAATCAATGGGTGCTGATCATTTTTTAAACAGTTATCATTTCCATTTGTATAGCCTATATTCACAAATCACAATTAGACTCATAGGGCTTAACAAGGTGCACACCCTCCGCCCTTGAAGGGATCGTTCACCGGAAAAAAAAACGTTGCTTATTATCTATACTCACCGTTATGCTGATGGAGGGGTGGGTGCTTAAATTTCCTTTTTTCTGTGAACTATCCCTTAAACGCATGAAAAGAGTAGAGGAAAACTAAAAAAATCAACAATCCTCAGAGAGAGCCAAAGGACGAAAAGAAGTACAATAGATGATCAACAGAATTACAATATTTACAACTTTCATGAGAAAAAGACACTTAATGGTCTAGAGTTGATGATGGTTATTTGACATCATCTTCTTCACCAAGGTGTCGTCAGAAGAGATGTGTCTTTAGTCTGCAGTGGAAGATGTGAAGACTTTCTGATGTCCTGGTGTCAATGGGAAGCTCGTTCCACCATTTAGGAGCCAGGATAGCAAACAGTCGTGATTCTGTTGAGTGGTTTGCTCGCTGTGAGGGAGCAGCAAGCCGATTGGCAGATGCAGAGTGGACAGGCTGGGGTGTAAGGTTTGACCATGTCCTAGATGTAGACTGGGCCCAATCCGTTTTGAAAGTGTAGGCGTGAGATGACCAGAGCCTGGACCAGAACTTGGCCACCTTTCAGTGAGAAGGGGACGTGCAGCATGTATCTACACGAGCGGGTTGTTGCAGCAATGTTGGCGGTAAGGGAGAATTGAATGTTGAGTGTCACACCCAGCCTCCTAGCAGTCTGGGTGGGGGCCACCACAGAGTTGTCAATGGTCCACTTACTAAATGTTTAATTAATATACATGAGCCAATAGACTAATTGTACTTTTCAACATAATCTCTGCTTGCAATAAGATTATGGTGTGTAACAAACCATATATTAATTATTCAGACAGTTACCTGTTGTGGACATTTTGACTCATCACATTATATAAGCCAATATCATCAGGGCGACTGAGGGCTAATCCTGCTGAGATCATATTAGAGGATCCGGATAAATTGTGGTGCACATCAGGGTCATCCGAAGTGTTCAGATCAGACCGAGACGGATCATTTGGTGTTATGTGTGTGTGTGAGTGTGTGTGAGTGTGTGTGTGTGAGTGTGTGTGTGTGTGTGTGTGAGGGGGGAGGGCAAACACCCTGAACAACACAGATGTTTGTTGAGCTGCGTCGTGCGTATTGGTGCGACGAAGTCCCCCAGAGCGCAGCGCGCTGTCCTCGCGGTGCGTAAAGAGAGCTGTGCCACAAAATGCGCCGAGAGCACTTTTTCCCATGTTCACACGCGAGGCGTCTGCACTTTCCCGTAGAAAGGAATCAGCTCAGGTGACGGGATACGATCTATTTTTAACGACCAACTCAGCAAACAGTCAGACACATGCCCGGAAGATGGACTCGCTGTACAACGCCACCGATTGTAACGGGACGACCGTCTCCGTTAACTGCACCGACGGCTTCAACCAGTTTGTCCAGCCGGTGTGGCAGATCACGCTGTGGGCTGTCGCTTATTGCAGCATGGTTGCGGTGTCTGTGGTCGGTAACATGGTGGTCATCTGGATTATTCTGGCGCACAAGCGCATGAGGACCGTCACCAATTACTTTCTGGTAAGTAACTGCAGTATGTTAATGATATGTTATTATTAAGGGTTTCTTTAAATGTAAGGTGTTGTTTGATAGGATGAAACTTTATTATTATGTTCTGTCATTTTTAGAAATTGATTGGTGATGTGTCATGTTTGTCCCCTCCAACATGGATTGTTATGTTATGCCATTTTTTGTTAAATGAATTGTTCAAGGCTATACTGCATCGACTACCGATTATAGAGGCTCTACAAAATGACAGTATGTTGGTCTGACTGATTTAATGATCAACATTATCTTTCTTGGCTAAATATGTAGTGAATGAATGCAATCATGAAAACGTCCTTAAAAGATGAACCAATTAACTGGTTAATCAACTAACTTGAGGCCCATGTAACATTAGAACAGACTAGAATAACAAACATAATGATAATCAAACACAGTCCCCTCAACATCTACGAGCATAAGGGGATATTTTTAAATGTCTCTCTGCAAACAATTGCAGCTCTACAGTATGAAAACATGAAAACTCTTGTATTCAACACACGCTTGCTCTGTAACAACTTATGAGGGATGTAAAACACTGACTATTATCAGTATTTCAGTAGTTCATCAAACAAAAATTCTTTGTGATTATTCGTTGTATCTGAAATTTGAGCTCTGATTTCAAGTCTCAAAACTATGGATGATATAACCTCTCAGTGAGCCCTCAATATATTTGTCGAGTTTTTTTATATGAGATATTTTCAAAAAAACGTGTGATTGCAATGAATTAATTAATCTTCAAATTATTTTTTTCCTTAGCTTTTTACAGTTTTGTTTTCAATAATTTTTTTCTGGAAAAGAGTTTTGTGTTGTGACTTAAATAGTAATTTCATTTTCAAAATAAATGCCTATTTATTTTCTATCAATCATCTGCTTAATGAATTCATTGTTGCAGCTCTAATGTACTTTCATAAACTGAGAGAGCTCAGATCTCTTCTTCATCGAACAAGCTCAAGCATAGTGAACAGATGAGCTTCCTGTTGATCCTGAAAAGACAGTTTATCTTCTCCAGTCATTCAGCTCAGAGAAAAGAACCATATTCATGCCCTGCATTTAGTCTCTCAGGCAGCTTTTCCTCCCAGTTGTTCAACCTTCGATGTCATTGAGGGGTTTGAATATGTCTTTACAGTTGTGCATCCAAAGTTTCTCACTTTCTGACTCGGACTCTTTGTGAGTATGGTGGCAAGAGTTGTTTAGTAATTTCTGTCGTTCCTCTGCAGGTCAACCTGGCCTTAGCCGAGGCTGCCATGTCTGCGTTCAACACAGTGATCAACTTTGTGTATGCTGTTCACAACGAGTGGTACTTTGGCTTGGTTTACTGCCGCTTCCACAACTTCTTCCCCATTGCGGCCATATTTGCTAGCATTCATTCCATGACGGCCATCGCTCTGGACAGGTGTGTGTGTGTGTGTTTTCAGCATGGGCTATATTTCACAATATATGTGTTTAGATGAACAGGAATACAAGCCATTCTAAACGGCAGCATGAGCGTCAGCACCGCAGCGTAGAAATCTTTACGTCTCTCCACTACAGCGCCTAAATAAAAATGAGAATGTGTACCTCAGGGCTCTGGAGGCACTATAGAGGATACCTAACACTTTTGCAATATACAGTAGAGGAGACGTCATACAATAAAAAGGCTTTTACACATTTCACCGTTCTCACGTGTATGGCCAAATGAAAGGCTGTATACAAGAAGAAAACTTGTATCTGCAAGGCTGAACCTATACAGCGATGTTCATACATTGCAGGTATATTGTGTTATAATGAGCTAGCTGTTTTCATATACAATTCTAATTTCTTAATAAATAGAACTAAACTTTTCTGATTCAAGATTTTTTGGGAAATATCACAAAAACGTTTTACAGGTGGAAAAGGAAGCGAAACGATTAAGTGCAATGGAAAGACCATACAGTAATCCCATGAGAGAGAGGGAAAATGGCTGCTGATTAAACATTGCAATATGTGGACCATTAAGTAATCAGAGCTGGTGTTTGTCTAGTGTCTACCATCTCACTTTAGCATTCAAACATTTGCTAATAAACGCTGCAACAAACTACAGATGAGGCTGATGGAACATGTAGAGCAGGAAAATGAAACACAAAATACTGCATCATAAGTATTGAATAAAATGTGACATATTCACACCTTTTGTGTTGGTTTACACAGATACATGGCTATCATCCACCCCCTGCAGCAGAGGATGTCTTCCACAGAGACCCGTGTGGTGATTGCTGTGATCTGGATGTTGGCTCTGCTTCTAGCCTTCCCTCAGTACTACTACTCCTCCACCGCCCTGCTGCCTGGACGCTCAGTCTGCTACATAGACTGGCCTGAGTACTCCACTGTGGACTTCAAGAAGATGTGAGTATAGCAGTGCATGAGGTTTCTTTCTTCGAGTAGTTTGTGAATAAAGATGATGATTACACATGACAGCTCCCGAAAGTGAAGCCACAATGTCTTTATCGCCCCCTGGTGACTGGCTGCATAATAGGTCAAAAAACGGAATATCTTAAAGCCATTTTTTTCAATGATGCTTTCTTATCACACTGATATTTGTTCAAGTGTTGATGTTTCTGATCATTTTGGTTATGACTTTGGTTAATTACATGTATCTGTGGGACCTCAATACCAAACCTCCACTTAAATATCGCAATGCTGTTATTTTTCATTTTTGTGATAGGAAGTTGAGACAATGTCAAGCATCTTTATTTACAGTATATGGTTGCAAGTATAATTGCAAGGACATTCCCACTATTTATCTTTATAATACAGAGCATTCCCACTTCTCACCGGGCTCAGGTGAATGAACCAGCTTCTCAGATTCAGATTACAATATTAAATCCTCAATTTTCATTGTTTGTGTTGTTTTATTCGTTATTGAAGTAGCTTTGAGCTTTCTGACAGTAATTGTAATTTCCCTGTCACTGGTTTTCAAACTTGTTATAAGTAGCTGTGTGTTGTCGTTGCCCCTACAACCACAGATTGTTACTTTCACATCTCTACCCATGTACGCATTAAACAAGCAAGATCAGCAAGTTGATAATTGTACTGTAGCTCTGTGCAAAAGTATATCTTTGAGGTTATGTGTTTCAGACCTAAGCTCCAGTCTTTCTGCTAAGCTAAAATAACCACACCCTGACTCCGGATCAGTACTTGTAACACACAGACATGACACTGATATGCACCTTCTCATCAAACACTCAGAGGTACGTGTATTTGTATTGCTGCTGTACAAGTAAATAATGTACCTAAAACAAAAAGGATCTTGATCTTTTCATCACATTCACATCCCTGTTCTCCTTAGAGAGGAGACTTCCTGTCACAACCAAAATGTCAGAATGATTACAAGAGAACCTGAGCCAAGCTTACAGAGGAACAGACATGGTGGACATGCAATGGTCTTTATTTCTTGGCATAAAAAGGGAACTTTAGTGTTGTAGTTGTTCAGTGTGGAAAACACTTGGGAGGCATATGTTACATATAATAATGTTGTAGTGATATGGGGATCCACAGACAGAAAGCAATGCATGCCTTGGCCTAGTTGTGTTATTTATTATTAGAGGGAAGTATTCAACTGATTTGGTGACACCCTGTTAGAACATCTGCTTTTCCCCTATCAATATTCAGAAGAATGTTCCACATATAATATTGTATCATTAGGTGAACGAGGTGCCAGCTTAGAGTATTATCTTTCTTCTCTTCAGGCAGCTCATGTGTCATGCTTCTCGGGGTGGTTGTTCATTTCGAGTCATATTGATAATTATTATTTCATGCATTTCATGCCCAGAATGACTGAACTGGTCAAACCCTATATGCTTAGTACATATCCAGCAGCATTACATTGTAACGGGTTAATAAGGCTCATCCCACAGCAGACAGAAACCTTTGCTTCACAGATGCTGCAGTCTGTCTGAACCAGAGCAATAGTCATTCTCTTGCAGGGTTCATGAATATGAAAAATAGACCCTGAAGCTGAAAATGTCCCTGTCCAGGTGGTGAATGTGTCCATGAAGAAGTATATGTGCAGCTAAAAGAAGGCATATGTTCACATTTGTTCCAAAATGTATAAATTAGTCATATCTGTGAACACTGTGCTATCACACCTTCTAAACCCTAATTTTTTTAATTGGGCTCAAAGTGACTTTCCTAGTTGATGAGCAGGTAATGTTTGTTTTAGACTATCCTCTGGTTAAAAAAAAATAATAATCTGATCAGCTGTTTATGACCCATACTTGTTTCATTTGTGGGTGACATCTAGTGGGTGACCTAAAGAGCGACAACATTTAGACTCGTGGAACCAACCATATATGTGGTTTCTTTTATCCATTTAAGAAATCGCTTCCAGCATTTACAGAACTAACACAAGTCCATATTATCAATTTCCTCCTTTCCTCCTTTTCTCTCCTGTTGTCCTGTCTCATTCTTCTGTAGATACTATGTGTGTGTGACACTGCTCATCTACTTCCTGCCCCTCTGCGTTATGGGCTGCGCGTACACAACCGTAGGTGTCACTCTCTGGGCGAGTGAGATTCCCGGAGACTCGTCCGAACACTACAAAGAACAGCTCATTGCCAAACGCAAGGTGAAGCGGACGCTCACTACAACTACTAACCTCCCACTGTCACTACACACTATCATGTAATGTAATGGCTTTTTAATCCCCACACCAAAAAACAAATGAAATCAACAGATTATTTTTTTCCCGTCCCGTGGCAGGTGGTGAAGATGATGATCGTGGTGGTGTGCACGTTCGCCGTCTGCTGGCTGCCCTATCACGTCTACTTCTTACTGCACCAGTTCTTCCCCGAGCTGTTCGAGCAGCGCTACATCCAGCAGGTGTACCTGGTCGTCATGTGGCTGGCCATGAGCTCCACCATGTACAACCCAATCATCTACTACTGCCTCAACAGCAGGTTGGAGGTCTAGTCTGCTTTTAACAGTGGAAATGTGAGATTCTTTTAGTTCCTGACTCTCTAGCGCTTGTTTAGGTGATCCCCTCATGTGACAGGTAATCTGTATTAGTGTGTGTAATCCTGCCTGTTGTTTAATCCATCCTGTTATGAAATATTTGTCCTCCACCCGGCAGGTTCAGAGCAGGTTTTCAGCAGGTGTTTTGCTGCTGCAACCCCACCATCGTCAAGGAGGAGCTAGAGCTCAAGTCACCCCGTTACCTGCAAACACAGGTTTGAGTGTGTGTGTGTGTGTGTGTGAGAGAGAGAGAGAGAGAGTTGTCTTCTTCTGCAGTGGAGAGATGAAGTCCTGATGTTCTAGACTCCTGTTCCATCAAGTTTCCATATTTCACTGCAGCAGCTTCTATTAAAAACATTCCACTCAGTGAGCAGATAAAAAACTTGAATGGCACACACAGAGTGTAAGGCCCGATAGTCTCATCACGAGACCACATTTAGATCCACATGATTTTGGTTGGATCTGCACCAAACTCATGAATATCAATCCCCTGAACATGCATGATTTTTTTCATCAAGATCCATGAATGACTTTCAGAGAAATCAAGGACATTTTGAAAAATCTCACAATGTTAAACACTCCCATCAAAATTGAACGGGTTTAATTTTGGGAGTGGATTTTTCCAGCTTCCATTAAAAACTTCCAGTGGGATGACGTGGGTGGCACCATTCCTCATATATATATTTAAAAGTCACCAATGCTTTCTTTTAAAGTATATTTTAAAGTATATATAGTCTGACAACTTCAAGGGCCTTCAGTCCTCTCTGTCCTGTATGTGGGATATAACCAGAGACACTCGACTGTCCTGCTGTTATTACAGGCTGTGAGATAGCATTATGTGCACCTCATGCTTAAAGAAGCATGATTTCTTTTAAATATATGAACAATAACCCATACATTTAATCAAACAGGGAATTGACATAGGAGTCTGATCCTATACTTTAGCCTAATATCACTAGAACCACTCTGTAATACTTCACACTCTTTTCCACCCATCTCTCCTCTCCTCCCCTTTTTCTTTGCTCACCCCAACCGGTCGAGGCAGATGACGCTCACATTGAGTCTGGTTCTAGAGGTTTCTCTCTGTTAATGAGGGAGTTTTTCCTCCACAGTCTCCAAAGTGCTGCTCATTGTGGGAACTGTTGGGTTTCTCTATATTAAATAAGATTTTAAGGTCTTGACCTTCTATGTAAAGTGCCTTGAGATAATGTTTATTATGATTTGGTGCTATCCAAATAAAATTGAACTGAATTGAATTAATACAAGAATATCAATATTTCTATAATTCCAAGGAAACATCACAAGGTTAAGCAAAAAGAAAATGAAAGAGGCTGATTGTTTTGTCTTTCTTTTCAGGTGAGCATATACCGAGCCAGCAGGATGGAGACCGTTGTTTCCGCTGCCGACCATCCTGCAGCAGAGGAGCAGAAGAGGGCTGAGCTGTGTTCTGTGGCTCTCACGTGGGGGTCACATCCAAGTGGTGGTGACCTGCGCTCCGAGATGTTCCCCGCGAGTCCTAATTGTCCCTCGCAGCAGAGCAGACACCATGAAGAGTGATGTGCTGCAGTGTGAAAATAAATTGCTGTGGAAGGGACAGTCGTGCTCAGATGGCAAAGAAATCTGCACCTGATCGGGTCCATCACTGATATTTTGTTCGTGCCATTTTGCAAAGTGCATGAAGACCCAGTGGACATCATGAGAGGAGCAGGAACACTGCAGTGCGCCTCACACTGGTTCATATCGTCATTCAGCACGAGTGGGGCGTCGACACTTGACCCCCCAGCATTCTCGGGCTGCCTTTAGAGTGAGACCCTCAGCTTCCCTTGGCAACGGCGCCACGTCAAGTTGAGTCTGCGGCGACGTGCTTGTGTTGTTGTGTGGAAATAGGGAGGGCGGCTTCAGAGCGTGTGTGTGGAGATCTAGCACCTGTTGGACGGGATTAGCCCCCTTGTTTTGACAATGTGTAGAGCGGGGTTCAGTCTACAGAGGCCAGGCCACAGGGCAGCTAAATATAGAGGACGGAGCGACAGAAAGGAAGAGTTGATAAAGTGGTGGAGAGGAAAAGAAAGGATAGGAAAACATGAGGAGCTTCACTGCAGCGAACCATCTGTGTGCTCTCTTTACAGGCCGCAGACTGGGGGAAGTGAATTGTCGCTGGTGAGGAAGGAATGATGCTATTTCAGCCTCAGAGACAACAGCTGCACAACACTGGTCAAAGAATGTCCACGTACAGTTTACTGAACTTCAACCACTCTCTTTCTCATCGGGAGCAGAGACCAAATATTTTATTTCATGTGGTACAAGGATGTCTTGCTGTTTACTGGTTCATTTCAATTACAGTCTCTGCAAATGATCCATGTATTGTATGTGTGAAAATTGGTTAGTGCTATTGACTTTATGGGTTTTAACGAGGACTGGAACAACACGCTGATTACATGGATATAGTGATTTGCATGGAGTGCTCGAATCCAATCATCAGAAGTGTGGGAATACTTCAAACACTGAAACAAATGGTGCTCAGTACACTTTTTGAAAGTGAAATGTCTGACAACAGCTGAAGCCCTGTGCTCAGAAGACTCCTGAAAGGGTTCCTAAAACTTTCAGCCCTTGTCCCCGTAAATAGTTCCACAGATTTGTGACCCCCATTATTGCCAGAGGTGGTTGAAGCAAACAAATAATGTTGATTTAAGCTATTTTGAAAAAAATAAAATAAAACACCTTCGTGCATATAGTCTCCTGTGGTGCTGCGTTTGACCTGCTGCAACTGATGCTGACACCAATCTGTCAAAATCACCTCAGGGCTCATGTGGGAAGAAAAAAGAAAATTGGAAAGCTGATGAAATTGTTTTATTTGATTTGATTTCAGTAATTTTTACGATATCTCACGACCCTCCAGGGCGTCCCGACTCCGTTTGGGAGCCACAGTGCAGATGCTATTGGCTCTTGTTGGTAGTATCATATTTTGGGGCTCACATTTAAGTAGTTTGGCAGTATGTGTATATTTACCTATAAAACTAAATGAAGGAGACTTCACAGTGTATGTAATCTTTAGCATATCCATAATATTAAATTAAGTGCATCTCCAATTACAAAACCAACCACATCGAACTCTATCTGCAGTAAACCACGTTTCTTAATGAGCCCTGTACTGCATAAATCATAGCTTTGGAGGTGAATAGTATCATAATGTATAAAATAAATCATAGATTCCACGTTGAAATATGTCAGATTTTATTTTATGTGACCTTCAATGTCTCAGGATTAGGTTTATATAAAAATAATAAATGAAAGAGAATTGCTGTGGCTCTGCTGCCTTGGCATTCATCAGCATCATATCTGACAGAGGATTCACAGAAGGAGCATTTGTTATTTCCCTCAGAAAACTGACTTGTGTTTAAAGATGCACGTGATTGAATCGTTGTTGAAAATGTATTAATAAAGATGTAGCCTTTAATTAAATTCACCTCATAAACCATGACATATTTCTTTCTCTTAGATGGTGAAGTGAATCAGCTGCTTTTAACTATAAAAAGAATCTGTGCTGGTGTAGGTGATGTTTGTCGTGGGATTACTTTGTATTGCATTCCTTGACGTTTTATCATCAATAATTCATCCTGTATGGTTCATTTCAGATGTCAGATTGTCAACTTTAAAACAAACTGGTGCCAATCATGACAAATAATAATAATTACAACAATGATTAAGTAATTAAGTGGCTATTTACAAGTGCATATCAGAGAGCTGGAAAACTGTTGCCATAGAAACTGCTACTGAAAGTCACAGTGTGCTACCAGAGGTAATCTGATATTTGGCGTCAGGTCACATGACCTCCTCATAACATGGACTTGTGTTCCCAGCTTTGACAAAATGTACAGTCGGCTGTTTCCACTGTGTTGGTTCTCCTGTGTGTGTGTGTGTTGCGTGGGTTTAGTGTTGTGCCACCACAAATTAAAATATAAATTAAATATAAATACATGTTTATGTTTTTAAGACCTGTGAGCACAGAGAGATATTTAAACCTGGATATATAAAAACTTTGGTATGTGCAAGTCTTCTACCAGAGTTATATCAGGAATGATGTTAAACCCAACCTTCAGCAGCTGAACGTGCCGTTTATTGGAAGAGAGGCAATTTCTGTGAATCAAGCACAAAGTCACAAAAAATTAAATTGTGGCTTCAAGAGGCAATAAGGTTAAAGGCTCTGAGCAATGATCGCAAACTTAAAGTTTCCGTTTTAGATAAACAATGTGGTGAGTCTTCCACATACACGTCTGCTCATGCAATATCACATCCACAGATGACAACATTTCTGTTACAGAACAATTCAAGCCAGAACATCACTCAGTAGAGCACATACCTCTGCCAAGGCTCAGCAGTCCCCTTTAATCAAGCTGCACTCAATTTCACACGCTCATGTAAATCAGCTTAATATGACAGATTTATTCAAGATATGTGGTAAAAATCGCAAAAATTCCTGGATCTGCCAATGTTCCATGTCCCGTCCTTCCATTGTGTGTGTGTGAGTCTGTTCTGTAGTTTTTGCATAAATCTCCCGACAAATAAACAAACACACAAACAGAATGGGGAGTGCATAACCTTCTAAGATTTGTGGTCAATTTACTGTGTTACTTTGTGATTAAATATTTAAAGGTTTTTTTTTTGTTATAATTTTGTTTTAGAACATTTGTTATTTATAAAAGAAGAATAAATCCCAAATAGCACAGTAAAAAAAAATGTTTGCCAACAGGAGATTTTTTTTTGAGTAGTAATTACAATGTGGAACTTCTGCTTTACTTGAGTGTAACAACTACATATGTGCTTTTGACATGTTACTTAATAAAACATATGTTTAATGATTAATAAAAAGATTCATGACTTTTTCAGCTGCATGACTGTAATCTCTTTACATTATTATTATTATTGTAAAATAAATTGGATTAAGAGGACCTGGAGCTGGTTGTGGAGACTTGAAGATGTGTCACCTCTAATCCTCGAATCCTCACTTGGTTCGTGAGTGCTCCCGGCTGCTCTCACGACCAACGTGTGGATGGTGAGGAAAAGAGGAATAAACACATTATCCAAAGACACGTGTGGACTTAATGAGAAAATCCTCAACAAGCTCCGCGCCTCAGACCCAGTAAGACAGAAACTAGTCTGTCTGAAATGCACCTGAACACAAGTAAAGCATCCATGATGCCTCTCGTCCCTCCACCCACGGTGTTGTCACTTCATCTCTCAGGAGACTTAACAACTGCTCTCACTGGGCCTGTGGAGACCCCAGACCTTCCAATGACGGTTGTTTACACTTGTCATCAGGTTTTCAAATATATATACAACCAGGTCCAGTTGCTCTTGATCTGAGCGACCTCTTGGACAGATCTGGACGACTCAATGTTCACCCATCAAGCAATAAATTCACTTAGAATCTGAAAACTTCTTCCACCACTGACAGCCTTCAGTTCAGATGCTGCTAAAAATGATACTAAACTGTAATTCTTTCAATTTCAATGTTTGTAAAAGATTAATTATCATCTAGAGCTGCATGAAATTGTGTTTTTGGCCAGCTGGGGGCAGCAGTACAATCTGTAAACAACACTGCGGAATGCACTGAGACAGATCATGCTCTGTTGGAGCCACTGTTGAATATTTTGTGATCTTGTGTTTTCTTATTTTTCCTACACATAAGAAGGCTTGAAAGATCCTTTCTTAAGGCCTTCATCTTTCTACCAACTGACCAACAGTGGCAACACGAGTCCATGAAATCTTTCCAATCGTCCATATTAAAAAATAAAGATAAAGATGAATGTATTGCTTTTCTTTTCAACAATTTTAGGTTATTATAGTTCAGCTCTGAAATGACTTTAACCAAATTCACAAAGTCAAACTGAGGAGTGATGATGGTGAGATATCAGAAAAAAACATCCTCTGCGGTCTCACCACAAATTTCCGTACGTTTGCAAAGGAACATCGAGGAACACCCTCAACAGTGAGCCAAGATTCTGTTTTATTGAGATTACGTGTAGATCACAGAGAGATCTGGACAGCACAATGACCGACCCATCATCCGGCTGGATTTGTTCCATTTTGCACTATTTACACGTACTAGTCAATCCTCAGTGTCTCAGCAATAGTGCAACATGCAGCTGCTCATATTTTAACCAACACCAAGTGCACAGGGATCAGATCTGAACTCTTGCCTTCCTTTCAGCAAATTCAATTTGATTTTAAGATTCTTTCGATAACATTTAGAGCTCAGCACAGTCTGGCTCCAAGTTATATTACAGCAATACTAACATCCTTCGTTCCTATTCTAATTTGCCAGTAAATCAAGGCTGGAAACTAAGTGAGGGAACTGACTTATACCATCAATGCCCAGAGACTTGCCTGCACTTTTTTTTGGTTTTTAAATCATTGCTTAAAACATATTTTTCCTGAAATTCTTTTGATGCCTGATTTTCAACTGTCTTATTATCGTTTTGTTCTGTGTGCTTTTATTCCCATGTTTTGTATCGCACGTTGAAAGTGAAATATTATTATTATCACGATGATCATTTTCCAATTTCAACCGTAGGAACATCAGTTCTGCCACGAGGAGACACCATCACAGACGCAGATTATTTGATGTTCAAACAAAGGCACATTTATTACCTCATTTATTTAGGACATTTCTTATCTCAAGTGTAGTTATTCACATAAGTTTCAAGAAAAAAAAAAAAACATTCACATCTTTCTGGAGACAGTAGTATACAAAAAGTGAGTGTGACCGCTCTGCTTGACTGGTTGTTAGAGTGTGTGATACACACTTGCCAGTCATTAAAGACTCAGAGCCTTTTTTTGCCTGTAAGTTCCCTTGTTGTTAATACAGAAGCGTAAAGAGATGGAGGTAAAATAACAGCCACCACAGTAACTGTCTACTATTGCTCCTTTTGTGATGAAACAAAAACCTTTTTCAAATCAACACTGATGATCATCGGACACCAAGCCGAGCATGTTCACAACTGTCACCTTTCACTGGAAATAAAGAGTTCTTTGGTTAGTTCGTAGAAAAAAATGGTTTGGTTCAGAGACAGAAGCGTGTTCAGTCGCTCTGGAGGAACAGTCTCAACCCCCAACAGCCTCAACACAGGCTGGGAGTTTCATTAACTTTACAGTGCAGGAAAAACATGGTACAAATTCACTTGTGCAAGTCTCATTAGAATATAGCGAGCAGAGCACCTTGTGGCAGTGTTTCAGTTCAACATACTGGAAGGATGTTGGTCGTCAGCCAGTCCACAACATCATCTGTGTGTGTGTGTGCTTGTTTATGTTTGTTTGTGTGTGTGTCTGTATGTCAGTCCATTTGGTCTTGTAGTAGAGGGTCTCTCTCCTCGCCTGAAGTGCTTGTGGTTGCATCTGGTGTGGTGCCACCATCACATTTTCTTCTCTGTGTCGGAACCAGAAGAAAGAGGATGTTATGATGTGTTCAGACGACAAAAAAATACCATCAAGCCAAACTGCACCTCAACAATTGACTTTACACCTCCGGAAAACAAATCAGAGCAGCTATATTTTAAATTGGACAAGAAGAAATAACCGAAATGAGTTTCTTGATACATTTTCACGCATTGACTGCAAGAAGGGGCAGCCCAGTGTGCCCAGAAAAACCTGCTGGTGCACCAACGTGTCCAAGGACAGTATCTTTTTTGGTGACAAAGAGTAGCTGCTGTGTTCAGGGAAAGTCAGGGAAAGAATGTACACAATGAATGAGCATCAATATAATATCCAAACAACAGAATTCATTGGGCTGTCAAGATTAAATACAAGCATCCAATTTAAGGATTTATAAAGTAGAAATATCGTTATTACACAATATTTTCAATAACGAGCTGTAAAAAATAATGTAAGTCAACAAGTATAATGAATTCTACACTTCAGTAAGTTTAGTACACTTCATCTTTTCTCTGTTTGTATAAGACACATGTTAGTTTATAGTTTTTTACAATTGCTAAAACACTAAAGTGACATGCATAGCACAATTATTTCAACCGACACACAGAGAGCAAAACCTCTTCTCAAGTCTCCAAAAGTCTAAACACATTTTCTGCTTTACTCACATTTTGCAATTCAAAATGGCCCTTTTTAAAAGCACTGAACACGGTTCTCTGCTTAAGACACAACAATCTGACATAAAGTCACATGCTTGCCATTCAAAATGACACTACATGAGCTAATTGGTCAATATACACTGTATGTGTCACCTGGCCAAACACCTCAATGGTTAATTGTTACCACTTCAATCAGGAAGTAAGCTCTATGAAGAGACCACAGGTGAGCACCTTCATTTTTCTTGCCTCTATTTTTTTATATATATTTTTTCTGCAATTTTCTTTTTCAGTTTATTATTTTTTGTGAGCATATTTTTATTCACTCCAATGTAAATATATCTGCTGTGCATATACGTTGCACTGACTTGTTTAGTGAAAAATAAAAAAATTAATGTTTCAACGGCATGTGTGTGCATATCTGCAAATATTTCTGTGCATGTGAACAATCTGAAGAATGTTCTACAATTTGATCTATTTTAGTATCATGGCAAAGCATACTAAAGATGAGAGTGCTTTTCATTTAACCCAACAGTGTGCAGTTGGTTAGATACAAATCTGGTAATATGAATAAAGTGTGTGCCATTGGGTGCAAAGGTTTGATTTTGATAATGCTATATGTAGATTTGGTTGCAGGATATATGAGGTATTTTGCAGTTTGGGTGTGTGGTTTTGTGAATTGTGTTAAGTATTTTGATAAAACCAGCCTAGTTTGCAAAATTGGGTTTTAACAATTGGAAAAAACTGTAAGACACACAACTTACATACTTGTGTACCTGGTTTCATTATCACTCTGTGGATAATATCATAATGGATGAATATTCGAGCAATCATATGTAGATTGTACGACGGAGTATTAGGGCCATGTTGAAGACAGAACATTTAGAGAATTATTCTCGTAATATTATGGGGAAGAAAAGTCTTAATTTTACAAGGATAAACTTTGGGTTGCATGTCATTTTACCAGGAGAATATCAGGAGATCTATGTCAAAATGAAGAATGTGAAGTTGTACTGAAACAGATTTCACAGATAATGTTACACTTCATCTTGAAAATATAAGTGTGTGTCTGTGTCTCTTTGTGTGTTTACCCACCTCAATTGTTTATGTTATATTTCTCCTGTGCTTCATGGCCATGTGAGCCTTTTACTGTCTTTTTGTCGGAGGCCTAAAAAAAAAAAAAACCTCTTAAAACATCAGCAAATCAGAATAATATAAAGATGGGCAGCAACTGGTATGATTCAAGGTGCTTGGCAGCATCAGGTTTTGATTTTTAAGTGAGGATGTGCTGGGATATCAGGATTCATGCAGAGGGTAATTTCTGGTTGTAATCCATTCGACCATGCAGTTAATTATGAGGACGTGCCTCATTCATTTGTGGGTCTTGTTCACATGATCATATGCAATTAAACATGGAGGCATTTGGTTTGTTTACCTCAACCTCTCATTTTGATGGACAGGTTATTATGCAGCAGAAGGACATATAAGAAAAGCATCAATAATGAATTTAAAAACATATTAGAGGATATGCTTGACATTGATATGGAGGATGATGATCAAGAAACTCAGGATTTCTGATACATCCCAAAGAGTGCTTGACAATTACAAGGTACTTAGATGATCGCTTACTACTTGAAATAAAAAATCATTGCCAAGTAATTTTTGATGTTGAGAAAATAAGTCAATATTACAGCACTCTCAAAAGGAAAAGCAAGAAAAAATGTATCTTGAATCAAGTTTTGAAAAATCAAGTTGATAACATTACGTAATCATAATCATATTTTGGCCGGGCGATTTGGATATATTAGATTGGAATTGTTTGGAAACATTTTACAAACCCCGGGGTTCTCCACCACTGTGGAGGTCATTGTTGCATTTCTATGAGACCTCTGCAAACACACAACATCAAAAACTTTTAACACTTTCAGAACTAAAAGCACTTCACTGAAACTTGAGCCTCTTCTCAAGTGCACTGACTGATTTCACCACGGACTGTCTGCTGCTGATATAACAGACCATAAAGACATTGAGTAAGATGTCAAAAGAACTGATTGGAGACACTTATACACACATTAACCTCGACTGGTTGGTTTATGACGTTATTATAAAACATCAAGGGTAATGTGTTTCATAACACACACGCACACACACACACACACACAGACACGCACGCACGCACACACACACACAGAGACACATGCTGCGAGCTGTTGAGAAGACTGGCGCTGCTTTCACATCTGTGTGCTAAAGCCAGGAAAAGGAGAGACTGTCTACGCATTGAAATGTTTTTTTTTTTTTATGAGAGCAGCAATTCATCCTGCCAAGTCTTTGTCATGCAAACATCGATGTGAGAAAACGAAAAGAATAACTGTCGATACAGTAGCTTTGCAGATATATAAAACAGCAGCCCTATAAATTCACTTCGTACAGAAAAAAAACACACATTGTATTTTATAAAGGAAATACACGACATATTCTTTGCAAATTATTCATAATATATTGTACTTAACTTCGGCTTACAACATGCAAATTAATCTTATATTGGGACATGTGGGACACACACATGGATATTAGAGGCATATTGGCTCTTTATTAGTCATTATAAAGCACTTATTATTGCCTTATTCTGCAACTACTCCATTGATCAACAGTTTTCCCTTAATAACCTCCTAATTACTGCTTATTGATAGTAAGGAAGTTGTACATGTATTACAATCAAGTGCTTCGATATGTTCACTTTGTGTGTTCCCTATATATATATATATATATATATATATATGTATATATATATATTGACATTATGTATTCCTGCACCTATTAAAATGTTTTTATATAAAATTCCGCTAACAGTGCTGCTGCAAGACAACTCTAACTCTGACACTCTGAGTTTGTGTGTATACGCAGCTGCCACCTCATAACAAGATGTTTTGACAGCTAAATGTATATGTGAGAGCTGAATGAGCCCAAACCAGAGGGCCATAAGTCTGACACCACACAGTGGCGGTTAACTTGTGCTTACTGGGCAACGCCAACGTGCCACAGAAAATGATCAAACCACATAATATTTCCAGAGGAGTGTCTGGAGGAGTTCACCAGCCTCATATGTACTGATGTATGCTGCTATCAATTACTATTAACTTTGTGTTTTACCCTGACTTTGACGTTTGGACTGACGATGGAGCCTGACCCTGACTCAATGTGTTTGAACTGATAAAGAGGCCTGCACTGACTCTGCATTAACCAATGCTTTCCCATTATATTGCAATTTGGGGTGGGGGCGCAGCCAACCGAAGCATGATCATATCTGTCTCCATCATCGGCTGCCAGTGTGTTTTAGAATTCACGGCCCTGCATGGTTTGGCATCGAGCTTCCCGGAGCTTGTTAGGTTGAGGATAACGACAAAGAACGACATTGTCACGGCCCGACCCCCTGGAAAATATTACTTGCCAAACTAAGATTACATTTGAGGGCTCTGTTTTTAAATCATCTCCCAGAACTCACTGTTCCTAAACAGCTTTTACTGTTTTCTTTTTAAATGATGTTGGTGATTTGATTTGCTTTTCTTTGAGAAGCACTTTGTAATGGCTGTTTTCGACTGCAGCACGGCAGTTTGTTGTCGTCACATTTGATGATCACATTTAATTTTGCTAAACAGAGGAGACCCTTCATGTATAAAGTGTCAATCTTGTTCAACTATTTTCAGTCTTAACAGTGTCAGTGCATCTTCAGTTTCATTGGTTTGTGGGGGAACATGCACAACTGGGCAACATGCTGCATGCAGTTAAAACAAACATGTCAGATCATGCTGAGTGGCAGCTTTACCCGCACTTTATGATGCACCAGAGTGGCAATTATTATCGTTGCCAGGCCGAGCGCTATGAAGCCGTACTGCATGTACTCCATCACAGCAGGAAGAATGACCAGGTTTGTGTGGAACGTGGTGAGGATAGGCCCGTCTATATATCCACTCTGAGGGGGAAATGATAAAAATAAAGGGATAAATAGTCAGTGACTGTTTCAGTATTGAGCAAAACTCTTTTTTGCCAAAATAAAATATTCAGTTGTTAGAATACAGAATCCAGAATATAAACAAATTTCAATGCTAATGAAAAGCACTGGAGACACATACAGTATGTGTGTATTTAGAATAAAATAGAATAGAATGCCTTTATTGTCACTATACACATGTACAATGAGATTTCAAAACCACTCCAATAACAGTGCAACCAGTGTAAAGATATATACAATATAAACATATGACATGAAGTAAGGTTAGGTAACAGTGCAAAAAAGAGGTAAGGCGCATGGTCTTGAGGAATATGTACATTTACAGATAAATACAGTGTTTAATAAATATGTATATTGCAAGTTATGGTATGTATTTATCAGTCAGTGCTAACTGTTTTATATTGTAATGGTGCCATTTCATCATTATGTCATTATGATGCCACTGTCACCTGATGACAAATGATTGGTTAAACTAAATAATCATATTTACAATCTTAATTGTGGCCCAGGTGAATAAATAACTACACTACATGCCATCATTTGCTGACTTAATAGTGATGTCTTCATGATGTCACTCATTGTATGACATCATATGATGGGGAAAACAATTCTAATCAATATAAGCTTTAGATATTATATTTTGATGCTATTAATGAAATTATCTGATAATGACCATTTTATTTTACAATGTAACAAGTGAAAGATCAATATAGTCATGTTCTCAATAAAATTCTTAACTTCAATTTTTGTGCTAAGTGTCCAGTATCCAGGAACTCTTTTTAAAATGGAATCAAAGCAAAAGAGACATACACTAAGATCTGCACAACAATTACACAAAACTGAGACAATGATGAGAACACAATGGTAACAATAAGAACAGCTCCTGTGTATACAGGGCGGCTGTCAGACACGTTACGACTCACCTCCTCGAACCAGATCATGGGCATCACCACCTCAGAAATCTGGCCAGTTTCCCTACAAAGACAAGAACACCAGACTTCAAACCTCAAGGTTACACAGAGAGTGGCAAGAAAAGCAGGAAATATATATAATATCCACGAGCCCTTCATGTTGAAGGACGAAAAGATTCCAACACAATACCTGACAAATGTTACTGGTGTGACAATAGTTAAGGGAATAGGTTACTTACGTAATTCCTGACACTCTCTTGATGTACAGGTTGAGCTGCAGACGGATGGACACATTGAGAGGGACACCTGTTTGCTGGGAAGAAAAAAAAAAGTACACATCTCAATAGGGGGAACAAAAATTCTTCAGTGTCCACTTCTTTAATTAGAGAAAATATTGTCCTTAATAATACTGTTTTTGTTTTAATTAAATCGCTGGGCAAGTCTGAAAAATCTTTTCCCATGGAACCACACAGAGTAAACAAAAGCAGGAAATCCTCATGACGAGCAGTCGTTTGATGGAAGGGACAGGAAGGAATCCAGAGGGCTGTTATTGGGGTTTGTCGGGTGGCGGGCTGCATTAAAAGGTTTTTCTTTACGAATGACCATAACCATAACAACTTCCTCTTTTGTACAAGCAAGGTCGATCGTGACGTGTGTTTCTCATTTGGGATAAATAATGTGTCTGGCTAACAGGTTTGTCCTCTCAGGGTTTAGGAACTGTGGTCGTGTCAAAATATGTTTTGAATATTCCTGATCAGTGGTCTGTTCACCTGGGGCAGGACCACAACTAGTGGATATGATTTGCAGGCGATAGTATGCGAGCATCAGCCATCTGAGGGAAAATCTAGCATTTGTGTAAAGCTTTGCGGAGGATCTTGTGCATCGTGCAGTACCCAATAAGAGGGTTTCCATTCGTCATCAGACAATCAGGACTTAGAGAGCATATTCAATCATAGATCGCCACAGAGAGGTGTGCAGACCTGCCATTAAGATCCATCCTGAGTGATCTGATCACAGGTGCTCTGCTTCGAGTTCACGTCTGAACTCACCCAAATGGATCCTGATCACTCAGACCTTATACAGAGGTGGTCATGGACACTTCTCAATGTGTGAATGCAAATGCATCCTGCGCCATAGTGTATGAAGGAGCATCGACTCAGCTGATGTTCTCTGCTACATATTCACAATTAACCAAATGTGATTTACTTTTCTCTCACACCGACAGCCTGACAAACACTCCGTGACATCGGACACATCTTTAAACTCAGACTGCATAAAGACTACATATTTTGTCTTTGCAGATACAAATGGTGAACGTGACTATCTCCTATAGTGTGGAGAAGTAAGGTCTGACCCCAAGTGGTCACAGGAGAGACATTCTGGACATTTAATGCAAGGTGTTAACAGATGAACTTTTGATCAGATCTCTCAGGATGGATGTTAATACCAGGTCTGAACAGGGCCATCAAGAATCATGGGAATTTGAGTTTAGAGTCAGGAGAGTGACTGGAGGAGTGCGGGGAACAGAATCGATGGGGGCGGCCATCTGCCTCGACCAGTTGGGGTTAAGCGGAGAAGAGGGAGAGATGTGGGTGGAAAAGAAGGGAGAGAAGAGAGAGACATGTTAGCCTTTGCCATGCCAGGTTAAAATAAATAAATAAGCCCAGTGAAGGACAGTCTTCAGAACTAGTTGGCATTGGTTGTCAACTTGCACATCACTCTGCTCTTTGATGCTTTGACTGCTTCGGTTTTGGACATTCATCTCGCAGCAAACAGGAAATGCCTCTCTCAGAACAAAAGGAGGGTCAAGACGAACTGATCTGAATGGATAATTATTGTGAACCGGAGCTGGAGTAGAAAACCATATGTTGAATCAGTGACATCTGGGTGAGAGGAGGTAACATCCAGGTCTTTTGATGTTAGTGCCAGCATCTGACACAAAGAGTTACTTGATTAATTAAACAGGAGAGAAGTACTACAATGAAAACCCAATAAATAAAGGAACCTTGAAGCAGATGGGCTACAGCAGCAGGACACCACACCGGGTGCCACTCCTGTCAGCTAAGAACAGGAATCTGAGGCTACAATTCACACAGGCTCACCAGAATTGGACAATAGAAGATTGGAAAAACGTGCCTGGTCTGACAAGTCTTGATTTCAGCTGCGACCTTCAGATGGTGGGGACAGAATTTGGCGTAAACAACATGAAAGCATGGATCCATCCTGCTTTGTGTCAACAGTTCAGGCTGGCGGTGGTGGTGGTGTAATGGTGTAGGGGAAATTTTCTTGGCACACTTTGGGCCCCTTAGTACCAACTGAGCATTGTTTAAACGCCACGGCCTACCTGAGTATTGTTGCTGACCATGTCCATCTCTTTATGACCAGTGTACCCATCTTCTGATGGCTACCTCCAGCAGGATAATGCACCATGTCACAAAGCTCACATCATCTAAAACTGGTTTCTTGAACATGACAATGAGCTCACTGTACTCCAGTGGCCTCCACAGTCACCAGCTCTCAATCCAATAGAGCACCTTTGGGATGTGGTGGAACGGGAGATTCGCATTATGGCAACTGCGTGATGCGTGATGCTATCATGTCAATATGCACCAAAATCACTGAGGAATGTTTCCAACACCTTGTTGAATCTATGCTAAGAATTAAGGCAGTTCTGAAGGCAAAAGAGGGTCCAACCCGGTGCTAGCAAGGTGTATTTTTCAACATTCATCTGGATGTTTTTAATGACATCCTTGGTTCTGCATTTAATTCGCTGATTAATTGGTTTTAGTCAACATGTAACTAATCCCGCTCACTGTTTAATCATTACCTTGAGATAATGTTGTGATTTGGTGCTATATAAGTAAAACTGAATTGAATTGTGTCATTCTACTGATAAATAGGGGAGACACTTCAAATATGCAGAGAGAGAACAAATCAATATACAATTTAAAAATCTGCATTTTGGGAGAAACAAATACTGTTTTACATCCAAAGGCTGTTTGTGCAAGGCCATGGAAAGTTTCATAATAAACATGGCATTCAGGCTTTTCTTGTAATTCTGAGTGATTTTCTGGCAGAACACATTGTGATTTCCAAAGCATCAAATCAGATGGCAAACTAAAGTGGCTGATGACATGAGTGCATTGTCTGCAACTTGGAGTGTGCTCTCGCAAAGCTGGATTCACCTCAAACCTTTCCTCTCCAACACTTTATAACTGTTGCCTTGCAGCTCTTTCATGTCCTAATGTTTCCTCAGGCATTGGAACATTCAACTACACAAATCCTGGACACTTCAGACATAGGCAGGAAATCGAAACCTCAACTGTCCCAGTCTGCAGGAAATTAAATGTCCCCGAGCACTGGACAACATTCTCTGCAGTTAGGGTTCCATAAAGAACGATTACTTTAACAGGATAATGAGTGTGTATTCGTGTGGAGCCACTTCTTGATGATAATAATAAGCAGCCACATAACAAAGCCACATATTAATTCATGATATGATTATTAATTGAATTGTATTCAATTGGTTTGATCTGCAAAGCTGTCAGGACTTTACACATGCACACACATGATGCAGCTGCCGTGGCCATCCCATCAGGGGCAAGCTCATGTTCAGTGTCAAAGGACACTTGGACACATGGACAGGACGAGGGGATTAACCCGCCAGCCCTCTGCTTAGTGGATGACCCGCTCTACCTCCTGAGCCACAGCTGCTTCAAAATACACATACAGTACATATTGAGATGTGTGCACACAGGGATCGTGCAGGATCTTGGTAACTTTTGGTTGTTTTTTTAATTTAAGTGATTTTTGTTCCAGCCCCATATAGATAAAGCTATGACACAGTGAATAAGTGAGCCATAATTCATCTATATTACAGAGATAACATTAATGTGTGTAACTGCCTGCATAGTGTACATACATACATCACACTCTGCTGGTGTCCAGAGAGAATATACAGAGCCAATAGATGATGATACAGACAGCAGAGAATCAGAAAAAATTAAATTAGCATTTAAGAGCAGATTAAATCTTGTACTCTAAAACACAGGAAATTAAAACAGACTCACCACCACCACAACCCAGCCTCTCGTTAGACCTTTGCCCTGGCTATGGCCCTGCACAAGCGCTCATGCGGAGATTAACATGATGAGCTAATCGTAGAAGTAATGCGAGTCAAATGTTCAGTATCCCCAAAGGATTGAAGAATTGTCTCTCAGCAACAAGTGGTCAGGACAGAGCTCTGAGTGGTCGACAGTTTTTATGAGTGGAAAAAAAACTACAAAGATGTTCAGAGTGTATTTTCTCGATCCACTGTTTGATGCAGTTTGTTATAAGTTCTGCATTAACTTAACATCTGACATAGAGGGTATTTTTTTCAAGCACTATTGATCCCAATACCGAACGTCCTCACTGAAAAATATTAGGTTTATAAACTGAAATTATTGATATGATATAAATGAGAGATTAAATGGGAGAATGTGACGATGTGACAACAATTCAAGATAACCCAGACAAAAACATCCCTATTCTCAAATATTAGCTAGGTAATACCAGTGGCACAGTAAAGCTGCAGCACAATGTACCGTTTCTGATGCATTTTAAAGGATAAGACATGTTGTGCATCATCAACAAATCTGCGTATAAATATATGTGTATAAATTCAACAAAAGTAATGCTAGCAATTCTCTTTAAATAGTTCAAAATGTTACTTATTTTACTTATTTTAATGTGCTATACACAGTAAACAAGCCATGCCACTTAATTATTAAAATGATATCAGTCTAGACATGTTGGAGTCACCTAAATATAATGTTTTTGGAAACATGTTATGATCATTAAATCTGCACAGAAAAAAAACTGGTTGTTATCCAAGCCGATTTTTATTGGAGCCTTACATAACTATTTTTTAACAACCCTGTTCTTACAAACAGGTGTATTTATGGGGAAATGGCCCAATTTCCAATTACCTTATCTCAGCACAGGTTACAGAGGTTTACAAGAAGATTCATGGCAGTGGGATATCAAACTCATCAGTCCCTAGTGCTTATAGATTATTGATACGCCAATAACATTATGTTAAGTATACTTTTACTGTGTTATTGCATGATAATAAATCTGTTATCATCGAGTGCGACTTTGACACCAAGGAAATGAAGATAAAGGTCCAAGTTCCTCCTCTCAGTTTACCAACATTATCAGCAGCTAGCCAGCACCAGCAAACACAAAGATAGTGATTATCAATTTGACTTATCGAGGACTGGAAGATAAAGATAATCTTAATTTGCACTTGTTGCATGTAAGAATATGCCAGAGAGCTGAAGAGAGCGAGTTGCTGTAAATAAAATATCTACCTGTTTCTCGATCAGTCTGTCTTTGAGTGTGTTTAGTGTACACAGATTTCTAATGTAATGAATTATTAGTCACAACTGTCATTTTCTAATCTTTTTAAAGTTAAAAGGCATCATTTTGTTTTTGTTGCACTAAAAATTGAAGGTATCCAAAACAGGAAAAGAAAACTGGACATATAACCTTCATGAAGAAGGATTTATTGCAGGACTGTTGTAGTAGATGTAGGAGACCGTATTAACCCAGTGTTCCTAATAAACTGCCAACTGAGTGTGGATCAGCATGATTTTAAATGGCACTACACTGAGACACATTTAAAAATAGCTCATACTGATATTAAAATGGTGTGAGAATGAATAATATTTAACTGTACAAGTAGGATTCAGCCTTTCACCTATACGCGATCTGATAGTGAAAAAAACATTCACTCGACCATGACACATGATAAAGAGTTTGCAAGTCATGCGACTTAATCAGTCTACATCTGGAAAAGAACAAGGCCATCAACAGCCCCACTAAAACAATCTGAGGTCACTCTTTTTTTTTCTTATATCTGAGATCCTGAGTGATGGCACTCTCAACATCCACTTCTTATATGACACTGTTTTATCTAAGGTGCTAATTCAGGTACTTGTAGTGCCTTTAGGTGATAGCACACATATTTTCTAACTTCTACTCCTGTGTCGCTGTTATGTTGCTGTTTTATATGTTTTTATATTAAAATACATCTTTTCTCTTCCTGTTCTATGTTCTACACTATATATTCCACATACTCGTGTATATAGAATACAACTAGTGTGTCCAGTTTCTTTAGAGTATACAGTTGTGCTAATTTATGACAATGTTTTAACTATAAATAAAAAAAAATATATAATTAAATATAGACATACACATATGGGAGAGGATGGGGAGGATGTGATGATGCATAATTTAATCTATTTTTAGGGTACAAACAAAAAAAAAGGAAAACTTCTTAATCACTCAGTGATCACGATATGAGACTATGCATCGACCACACAGTGAATTCATTTAAAGTTTGAAGGATTTCTGCTCTGAAATGTTTAGCTAAATTATGGTCACAGAAATCATTTCCATGTCTCGCAAGAAACAAAATAAAATTCCAATGCACCCACAAACACAACCCTTTCTTATCTCTGTGTGTGTGTGCGTGCCAGGTAATACCCATGTAGTGGGGACCTAATTATATCTACATCGTCACATTATGGGGACTTTTGTTCCTTATGAGGACAAAAATCAAGTCTTCATAACGTAAATCTTTCAAATTAAAGATGAAGACATGTTTTAAGGTTAGGTTTAGGTAAAGGTTCATGTTAGGCAAGTAGTAACAATCTTTACAGTTTGTATAAGTCTCCAGGAGCTCAATGGAAGTCGATGTAATGTCCTGTGCACTTACTGGGTGAATGTCGATGAAGAGGCCATGCTCTTCCTCATTGGGATGGAGGCCCTGCACATAGTCCAGGAGCACAGGATCAGCATTAAAGAAGTGAGGATGAGAGATGAAGACGGGAGAGTCTGTGGAGAAGCAACAGGACGATTTGTAATCTGAACCACAATGAAAATGGAAAAACTATAGCCATCAGGAGAAAGTTTGTTTGAGCCTCCAAACAGACACCGATCACTGACTTGCATGTTTCTAAAAATGGGAATAAAAACCAGAAGTTGTGTGACTTCATGTTCACTGGTGACACCTTAGAAAGAGTTAAGGAATTGTCCTCTTTCAGCTTCTCTCCCTGTATCATACAGTGACAGTACACAGTATCTACAACATTACATTACAGCCTTGAGTCAAGATGTCATACTGCACAGTGTCCGGAGGGACACGAAGACAAAAATTAGGACATAAATGAAGTTATGTATTTGTCATGAATACTCACTGTGGCGACAGCTGCTGACGTTCAGCAGGCCGGACTGTCTACAGGGGCAGAAACCTTCGTTGGGGGCGTATTCTGTCCCATTGGCAAACAGGGTCTTGGGTGCAACATAACGATAAAGAGGGATGCCCTTCATCACACCAGGACGCTGGTAAACGAGCTCCATAGATCTGCAAAAACATGGGAAACCGTTTTGTACGTTTGCAAAAGAGCAATGAGAGAAAAAGCGGAAACAAAAATCACTTACCTGCAGGCGTCAGGGCTGTAGAATGGCAAAGTGCTTTCTTTAGTCATGAAGGGAGGCCACAGCTGCCCAGCTGTTCCATTGATCATGTTAGTCTGAGGGGTCCGCCAGTAGTTCAGCTGTTAAAGATATATGTAATAATTCAGTAAAATTCCTAAAGACTTATTGGATTATATACACTTTACCCGTGGCTTTGCCCTTCTCTGCTCCGCTATAGAGACGGGCTGCTAGAACTTGCGGGTTACACAACATATTAGAATGGAAAAACTTGGTACTAAGCAGTTAGCAAGTCAGTTGTTATTTCTTTCCACTGTTTGTATCGGTCACTAATTATGGATCATGAACATTCATGGCTTTTTTTCTGTGCACTGTGTGACTGAGACTCACAGAGGGGGAACCAAGTGATCCAAGAAGATTATGAGACAAGAAATGGTGCAGACAACCACTCTCATAACCCCATGCTGCTTCCCGACATCATCAAAATAAGTCTTTGGTATTATTCCGGAAATTAAACATTGCACGTTGAACAAACAGGACAGTTGGTCCTGGATGAAAAGCACAGACAGTATTGATAAAAAGGTTGACGTCTCACCTTTGTCATGCCATTCCAGGAATCAACTTTATGAGCATTCTTGATGTCGTCCTGTCCGGTGAAGATGGTGAACAGACCAGTGTTGGAGTTGTTGAACTAGAAGATAAACATGAACACCACATGCTGACTGAAACAAGTGGAGAATAACAAACATCTGCAGACTGGAACAGCAGTTAGAAAGCCTAAAACAACAAAGTGCTTATGACCAGATGCACACTGTGGGTGTCAGGAAGGCTGGATTCTCCTCTCCTTTCACTTCCACCCAACAGCAACAACAACACAGATGCTGAAAATGCATCTTCACTATCTCTTGTGGCATTTACTTTGTGGAGAATTTGCCATTCTAGACTTTTTGGACTTCCATTTTGATGACAATGATCTCCTTCTTAGGTAAAAATGTTCTACCAAACCCCTCCTTCACAGACAATATTTTGCATCTTGACCTTAGCGTCACTCAAGAGGATTGTGATTGGTTTTAAAGGTACAGTGTGCAGAATTTTCTGATAGAGTTGAAATTGCATGTTGCAGCTGAACACCCCTCATCTCACCCTCTCCTTCCAAACATGACAAAGAATCTGTGGTAGCTTCAGTTGTCATAAAAACTCAAAAGGTGTTTAGTTTGTCCAGTCTGGACTAATCTAAAAAACATGGCAGCCTCCGTAGAGAGGGTCCCCTCGATGTAAATATAAAGTATTTAAATATAAAGGGTCCTTTCTGGGGTAAAGAAAACTACAATTCATACAATTTAGATGAAACGAACTAGTGAAAACATCATGAGGATTATTGAGATTAAATTTCTCCCAATAGTTCCCTTTCACCTAAATCTTACACACTGGACCTTTAAAGACATACAAACCAGCCAGAACCCATTTTTTAACTAAAGCAGAATGATAAAGGCTGGTCAAACTACTCTGCAGCACTGACATGGCTCTACAAGACTACTGGAGGCCTAATTATCACAATAGAGGACTAAACTGATTGACATTGACTATTGGCTGGTGCAAAAGTGTGTTCATGTCATCTGCTGAGGCTTGGGGGTGATAAAGTGATCAAATCTCCTGTGAGCATAATTAACCAGTTCAAACACTCACTTCAGCAAAAAGGCCAAACTTTCCAGACATGGGCAGCATGCCGGGTAGGTATTTATTAAGGAAATCGACCAGTGCACTGTCATAACCCCACATCAGTTCCCCGACAGTCTTGGTCACGAAGGGTCCTTCCTTGAAACTTTTGAAGGTGGCGCTGATCATTAAACGAACCGCGAACGGTAGATTTTCCATCATCATCGCTGCACCCTGAAAAAAACACAGACTGGGGTGAAAAGGCAGACAACTGCAGAGGTTGTGAGTCAGTTAACTGAAAGATGTGTGTAGAGCGAGGAAAAATCATGTCCTACCAGCACCAACATATTTGGTATTGTTACAACATCAGACTCATTCCCTACAGACATGGAAGGCTCGAAGAAGTATGTTCTGTATTCCTTGTATGACACTGTGTCGTTTGGATGAAATGTGATGTTGTCTTTCTGACAGCGTTTTCTGAAAAAGGTAAGAAAAACATTTATGTATTAACCAGCCTGTTCTCCAGTAATCCAGGAATAGACTTGAGAGCAAAAGCCATGATTCAAGGCAAAAAGAATCTTATTGTAATAGAGTGATAAGGAGGATGATGATAGTTAAGATAGAGAGTAGATAAGAAGGGCATTCTAACCATTTGATCCTGGTGTGATCCAGCCCATAGAGCATTGTACTCCCATAATTCAGGCTTACTTGTTGTCCCTAAAGTCTCTAAAAGTAGAGTAGGAGCCAGAGCTTTCAGCTATCAGGCTCCTCTCCTGTGGAATCATCTCCCAGTTTCAGTTCGGGACGCAGACACCCTCTCTACCTTTAAGAGTCGGCTTAAAACCTTCCTTTTTGATAAAGCTTATAGTTCGTGGATTATGATGGTGAATCGCGAATCAGAGATAACAGCGGATCCTGTATCGTGCTGGCATCTGATCATAGTAGTGGACCATGATTGAGGTGGCAGCTGATGGTGGAGCATGATGATGGATTATAATGGTTAATCCTGATATTGGTGGCAGCTGATGTTAGACAATGATTACAACAAGACTGCTTGATATACAATATGTCTCCTCAGATACTCGACCATTACTGACAATAACTCCTCAATTCATTTACCTTCCATCATGCTACAAACTATTTATTCTAACCAATGCTGTGATCACTCTTATTTCTCTGACGTTCTCCATTACACTTCTGTCTGTCCTGGGAGAGGGATCCCTCACATGTGGTTCTCTCTGATGTTTCTACGTTCTTTTCCACTGTTAAAATATTTTTTTTTGTAGTTTTTCCTTACTCTTGTTGAGAGTTAAGGGAAGAGGATGTCACACCTTGTTAAAGCCCTATGAGACAAATTGTGATTTGGGCTAGACAAATAAAATTTGATTGATTGAAATATCTGAGACCAATAAACATCATCACACTTTGCAGTGCTTCTGGCCCCAGAGGGAATTATTTAAAATATTTTCCTTTAAAAAAATGGAACATTAACTCAAAGTTGCTCTGCAGCAGTAAAGTGAGAACCCCTGGACAAAGTGATGAGTAAGTAAGAATCTGCTCACTACTACTGCTTTGACTGTTTTCATCCACATCACTGAAGTTGGCAGTTCCACAAAATCTAGGTCAACACATGCTGATGCAGACATGCTGAGTGATGCTTTAGAATGGATACAAAACCGCTCCACTTCCCTACTTTTACCCACATGGTATAGTTACACAACAATGTTTAGGCTGCGTCCCCTTTTGCATAAGTGACTAAAGAAAGGTACAGTTGCATGTGTTCGGACTGACCTACATACTGGAAGCAGAGCACATAGTGTTCCATAGTGAGCCAATCAGATGTAAAATTAGAGCTCTGCTTTACCACGGCAGAAGCAATAACCAGTCAATATCCGTACAATGTTTTAATGGATACAACTGAATGTTAAGATAAATGTTCCAAATTTGGATCAGTTAAGTTAATAATAACACATTTTATTTAAAGGCGCCTATCAAAAACATCGATAAAATTAGTTAAAGTTAAATGAATAAAAAATAGAAGACAATCATATTGAAAAAGCCTGTTTAAAAAGACTGATGTGGGCATGGAAAGATAGAGTGCTGTCAAGGATGAAACCCACACTCTTAACATGAGGGGAAGGAGAAACTACAGAGTTATCATTATTGAAGGATAGATTGTCTGATTTTGATAAGGTGGATTTGTTGCCAATACAGAGAACTGCTTTTTTATCGCTATTGAGTTTTAGAAAATTGCATAAGAACCAGGACATGATTTCCTGTAGGCAGTCAGAGAGGGAGGTAGGCGGGATGATGGAGGTGGGTTTGGTTGAAAGGTAGAGCTGGGTGTCATCCGCATAGCAATGGAAATGAATGTTAAATTTACGGAAGATATGGCCAAGAGGAAGTAAGTAGATGATAAACAGAAGGGGCCAAATGACAGAACCCTGTGGATCACCAGTAGTGACTGGGAATGGCTGAGATTTGAAAAGTTTTAGATGGATGAGGTAAGATTTGAACCAATCCAGTGGTGTGTTAATGATGCCTATGGAGGCTAGTCTGTTGAGGAGTGTATGATAAGAGATGGTGTCAAAGGCTGCAGTCAGATCAAGGAGGATGAGAATGGTTAACAGTCTGGAGTCAGCTGCCATGAGGAGGTATGTTAGAAATAGGACGAAAGTTAAAGCCAATGAGACAAATTGTGATTTGTGAATATGGACTATACAAATAAAATTTGATTGATTGATTGACTGATTAATTCAGTGTGATAAAAATGACCTAAATTTAAACCATGTTTGAGAAAAAGGTATGTGATGTCCCATTTACTAACGTGGAGGAGGACAGTATTATAATTCATATAGAAACCAGCAGAGAGCTATCAAAATGCTTTGGTTTGACTTTTGGGGGGCAGTCATTTCATCCATTTTTATATAGTCTATGTTAAGTGTGCAACTATAATGCACCTTGCAACAGCTATCAAGAATGCAGGACAAAGTTTACTGATAGGAAGGTACAATAAAGCAAAAAGAAAAGCATGCACAGGTGATGAAACAGGGTGCTGTCTAGGAAGACATTAATCTGATTAATTTAATTGCGTACCTGTACACATAAGGTCCTCGCTGCTCCACCATGGGCTTTTCTCCTTTCAGCATCTCCTTTGGGTTGAGGACGTTGAAGAAGTAGACCGACATGAAGAACGGCACAGGGATGTCCTTCCACATGGTGTAGGACAGATCATTCTTTGGGTCGATCACTGTGTTCTGACATGAGAGGGATGAAGAAAAAGGTTAAAATAAAAGGGATGTAACAACCCAATCGTTTCATTATCAGTTTATCTGCCAAGAAAACCATTGAATCGTCCTGTTTACAAAGCTGGAACAACATGTCACTGCAAAACAAATGAAATAAACAACTGATTAATAATGACTGAGTAATCGTTTCAGCTCTAAAATAATTCAGGGTAAATGAACGGACAAACACAAATATATTTTACATCCAGCAAAATTATGAAGATGACCAGTGTTATCAAATATGCCATCTGTGTTCTGTAACTAACATGTACTCACAGGTTCTACTATCAGAAGACTCAGTACAGACAAAATGTCCATGACCTTTGTTTTCTTATCCATGTTGCACCTTTCCCTATTGATCTCACTCCATGTTGTTCACTTCATTGTTCAAGCACAATTTCTGTTTCCAAGTGGTATCTTGAATTTTGCATATTTTGGGATACAAACACCAATCTAAGGATAGGAGGATAGAGTGGGAGTGCACAGTTTATCCTGATATGATCATGGTTCAGTGTCATTACAATTACTCTCTTGCTAATTTTTGCTTTCATTCAATTTTCAATTCAATTTTATTAATCACTGATTGTTCAGTTTGTAGTTTTGATCATAATTTCCCTAGAGTCTAGGGGGATGCCTTCTTAAAAAAGTAAAAAGCAACGATGTTCATTTATAACCAAATAATCAATTAATCCATCAGTTGTTGTGGCACTTCAGAGTTCAGAAGCTGTAGTGAAAAATGATTGCTGTAAAAAAAAACAAATGTGGCATTATATTAAAGACTTACACACACATATATACATAGCTTACCTACATACATATATATATATACATGCATACATATATACACATATAAATATACACACAAAAATATACATACGAGAAAGAAAGTGCTGCTAATAGATGCACTGTATGAATGTGTGTGTGAATGGGTGAATGACAAACTGTACTGTAAAGAGCTCTGAGTGGTCATCAAGATTAGAAAAGTGCTATATAAATACAAACCATTTACATATTTATACATACACACACACACATATATATATATAAATGCATATACAAATATATGCTTCCCAGGTTTGTTTTGTTTCTAATGCAATAACTCATTCAAAAATATTGTTTACAATATATGACTCAATTACAGCAAAGTTTCCGTTTTTTAAAATATATTATTACTTTAATTAATAATCTAATTTATTGGAAAAAACATTACAATATTCATAAATTGAAGTTTTAATGTACCTGGCCTTGAATTATACATGTATGTATATAATCATATCTATATAATCATCCGACACTTCAGGTGAAAGTCCACACAGACGAACCTGAGTCCCAGTCACACTCTGGCTGTTAGCGTCAGTCTCACCTTCACGATCTGGTCGTCGATTATCAGCGGACCCACAAAAGTGAGGACTATCCCGAACACCACGGTCAGGACACCGGCCACTGCGAACCCCACAGCCAGCCGGGACTTATTCAGAGCCATGTCTGCTGCCTGTGCTCAGTGTGCCCGCGTCCCAGTTTGTTTACGTCCGCAGAGAGGAGCGTCTGAACGGACTGGACTCGCTGTCAGTGACCAGCGACGTCTCGGCACAAAGCTGTGTCTCTCTAACTCGCAGTCTATCGATCCTGCGGCTCTTTGCTCCTCTGATCGATCATGTTGACCTGCTGCTCTTGTCCTCCCTACTTATCCAGCTACATTGTCTCCCGACCACGCCTCCACTGTGCAAAGGATTCTGGGAGTTGCAGTGCACGCTAATTCTACACACGCGCCGATTATTTTGCTGTGACAGAAATGTTCTAATTCCTCGCTGAAGAAAAAATACCAGAACAACAATGTGTGAATGATGCATTCAAAATATTCCTCAAGAACAGGTAGAAAATGATAATGACAAATAATACATACCACACTGCACCACATTATGGTTTTCTAAACGTGCACAAGTTGTAAAGCAAGTAAAAGCAGTAATGTGGGATGGTCCAGTTCAAGGTGTGACTTGTTATATTAAAGAATTTGAAATATTTCGTTTTATTTAATCTAATCAACAACCATAAAACATAATAGATTCAAATAATAATAACTAATATTGTATTAGTGTAAACACTGCAGGGGAGCAGATCAGTGTCATATCATTTGATCCAAATTGCTTTTTTAATCATTTTATTTTATTCATCTTATATCATTTATTGATTAAGGTAAAAACATTTGCTTCTTTGTTAGGGAGTACAAGCAGCCTACCTCTGAATTGTTTCCTTGATTAAATGTACTTTATTACTTCCCACCACTGTTAATATATAATAATGATAGGCCTATCTTTAGTTTTAAGTTTTAGTTTTTCACAAAGATGGAAGAAAGCAGTCATCAAGTGTCATAGACAAGTGAAATAGCACAAACAGGTAATTAAAAGAAAAAGATAAAAGAAACAACAGTGATGGATGAAAATAATAATGTGAAAGTCCTTTGGCAAAAGGGAGTTTTAAAAAGACAGTGACGTTTCTCGTCTGAAAGAGATATTTATTCCAGAGGGCCAGGATCCTGGCAGCAAAGTCACTCTTGGTTATCAGCCTTGACAGAGGAATAGCTAAACCTAAACCTGATCAGAAGATCTCAGGATATTAGTTGGTGAGGAAGCTCAGGCAAACTATGTAGAGCCTTAAAATGGCAGCCAGTGAAGGGAAGGCCAAATAGGGGCGATATGATCATTCTCTCATAATTTAGTCAAACGCCTGGAGGCTGCATTTGAAACAATTGGAAGCTTGGCAATTAGGTTTTGGTTTACGGCCCGTTAACACCACATCACAAGCTCCTAAAGTGAAAGGAAGTAAAAACATGATCTTAATCTGGATTTGTTTCTTTTGTTTATATGTGACATGGTGATCGATACTCGAGGGGGAGCTGGTGGAGCTGGTTTTAACCAGGGTCCAGGCCCTGCCAAAGGGTCACCACCTAACTCTAAGGGGGGTCGATGCAAGATTGATAGGAGAGGAGGAAAGAAGAGCAGACTCTTCATGCTGAAGTGAAAACAGTTAACAGACATCAATAGAGCGCCAACTCTATTTTCTTGTGCAGACTCACAGGCCAAATGGTTGTATTTTAGAAATGAATCCATTCTTTATGCAAAATCTGAAGAGTGGAAGCTATGAGTGTACTCATTTTTATTTATCTCTGAGAAGTGCAAATAGGGCCGACTAAATCTGACTTCCAACACCTGACACTGGACACAAAACAGAATGGTTCCCATTTGTACACATGTCCAAGTCCGGACCCTTTATGTAATGGAATAAGTCAACTCATCAACATGTGCTGTTCAATACTTAAGTGTACTTCACTGTTAAACACCAAAGCCTAATTAATTTTCTTTTTTTGGGTTTGATTTTATTAATTGGCAACGTTAACGTTCTTGTAAAATCAAGTTGAGTGGAAAAGTTGAGCTGTGATTATAGCATCACTGGAACTCATTAGGATCCTATCGTGGCAAGTAATGGGTTTAAATTACAATTAGACGTGCAAAGTGACCACCCACTCACACACACACCCACACACGCACACATCGCCTCGGGCACATCCGGAATATATCCGCAACAGGCCGAAACTACAGGCCTTATACATGATGCAGTCAGAGAATATAAAGTCACATTGCTGCAGCGCAGTTCTCTACTGAGTGGATGGACGTGCGTGTGTGCACAGTGTGTGTGTGTGTGTGTGTGGATGCACAGTTTTACAGAGTTGTCAGAGTTGTGATGGAAAACGGGCTGAGCTGCTGCGGGATGGAGCCTGGACGCGTCGAGGAGAAGAGAGATGATGACCTTGCAGTTCATTGTACAGAATGTTCCCTCCATTGCAACCCGAACATCCACACACATTCACACCTGAGACCCCAATCTGCTCCGTCCAGCGTTAACGTGCGCACCTACTCCACTGGTTGGTTGTCTTAGCCATTTGTTATGTAGATGGGGCTAATCGATAACACAGCAATAGAAACACAATGAAGTGCAGTGAATGGCATTTGAGTGTGACGTGTGTGACATGCCCTGTAATGGAAACGTGTAAAACCTTATAATAAAGGAAAGATGGCTTAAAAACTAAAGAATATATAAAGATTCCCTAAACATTTCATTTCACGACTCTAACGTTATTGAAAGGATGGAGTGACTTACTTTAGTTATTTGGTCCTTCATCACCGCAGGTCCCACAAACAGAAGAACTGCTCCAAAAAGCACCGTCAGAACCCCTGTCACTATAAATCCAATAGCTACTTTGGATTTATTTATGCGCATGGTTGCGAGGAATGATCACCCGAGGAGAGAAGAAAGTGAAGTTTCCAGTTGTCCCCTGAGTTGTCTATGAGCTGTGGGATCTTAAAGTCCGACCACGGGTGCAGGATGGGTCGAGAGGAGGCTGTGGTCCAGCGTGCTGGCTCTATTTACACTGTGCAGACCCCGCCTACCGACGCAATAAAAGGGGGTGTGGGTCCATCCTCAAGCGTCTAACCCCAAATCCGTGAAAATCCATGTGGAGTCACATTGTAGTCAGATGACAGCTTCATATGTTACTTCATGTTTTCTAATTTCATAAATTTTAAGCAAGGATGTCTGGCAACACAGATCATTTTGACATGTCCTGTGGGGAGTGACCGCACATGTGAGTTCCCACTGTGTGTTCTGAAATGAGAGCTTGTCAGCTGCACACACGATTGTGACATATAGCTGCCACCATTGCTACCATTTTGTATAGATTTTTATTAAAGTTTCATTGTATTGGCCACATTACCAAGTGTTCTGTCGTACACTATATTATCATTTCTTATTATTTAAGTCATCAGTGGATCAGAATTTAGAGCAGATCATTCGGAGGACTGTTTGTTCTTTTTAAAACACAGGGTATACAGATCAAACATATAAAATATTATTTCATATCAGGGCATGCTAAACAAGTTGATATTGAGTGTCGGAGGAATCCTCTGATTCAGTGCCATTAGTAACAAGTTGGTATATATGTGAAATATTTCTGTTGCTTACAAGATGCTCTGTTGAAGAAGCCTACTGTTAATGCGGTCAACCTTGGTCTAACAAAAAATGCAAACAATAAATAAAGTCAAGACTTTCAAGAAACCCAGAACCCACTACCTGCTCGACATAACTTTGAAGTTTCATGAAAAATTTCCAATAGTCTTTCAAGTTGTACTCCACCAACCAAATGATTACAGACACGTGGATATCCTGGACACTACATAAATGGAACACATTTACGTAACACTATTCTACTTGAGCACTCCCAGTGCTTTACATTACAAGTGACATTTACCCATACACAATACTTCTCTACCAAGCATTCACACCAGATTCCATATGGTTTGTCCTGCAGCACAGCGGTCAGGAACAGGTTGGGTAACAGAGTCTTACCCATAAATATTTGAAGATGCAGCCAAAAGAAGCAGAAAAGGAACCTCCAACCTTTTGATTAGTGGACAACCCACTGTACCTCCTGAGCCCAGTATCTAATGGGGATAAACGTTCACTATCCACCACATGTTCATCAGCAAACAACTGAAATCTAAAGAGACAGACATACCCTCAGAGGGTGGTGGAGTCCAAACAAGACAAGAGGTGATATGGATTATTATTCATCATCATGTTACTGTGTGTTGGCTAACCTCTTAAGTTGAGAAGAGATGAATGTGTTGATAGCTTGTTTCGTGCATGTGGCGGTATCGCTATCTTTTGACCTTTTAATCAAACAAGCCTTCAAAGAATGAGCTTTCCCAGAATTGAGGTCCTCAATGCCAAATGTCCTAAAATAAAAGGTTGATATCGATTAAGCTTAAAAGTGTAGCAACGTCAGCTCTTGAGCTCCTAGTGGTACAACTACAATCTCAGACCTAAGCAGTCAGAGGGTTTATTACCCAAATCTTATTCAAACAGGTAACATGAAGACTTAATTTATTCACATTATATCTGCGGCCATGTTCCTGTGAATTGTTGGTTGAATGTTTGTGTTATATATATTGTAATTTTTGTGTTGTATAAATGAAATATGTTTGAGGAAAATGCTGCTACCTCCCAGTGGACTCATGTTTCCCCTCTGTTAGGCCTCTGTATTCGAGCCGGCTAAATCAAAAGCCTCTGTGGATCTTAGACACCAACAGTTACAAGTTGCTAATGTGCTAATGTGCTTCTGGCGTCCATGGCAGCAGCCGTACTCTCACAACTTAACCACTTGATCACCAAGCGTACCATGTACACGCATTTCCAACATCGGATCCACAAGCTCTCCAGTTCCACTTGACGGTATATCCAGTTAATTATTCTTGTAAGGTTACAACAAGGCAAGAGGCCTGTGGTGAAAAGTGTTTTGCACAATTGCGTGAAAATGAATTACACAATTAAGTTTTCTTGGACCACTTATACTTATTTATCTTGAACCATTAAAAAATAACTGAATAATAATTGTATTTGTGTTGATTCTTTCATAAAGAGATATATCCCACAGTACTAACGAAAAAGCAGACTTAATTAATTAAAGTCTTTGCTAACAACAACTCTTTAACTACTTTAACGACCGAAACACTTTCAGGAATTAGGGATCCAGAAGAATTTACCTCGAGGACTTATCTAGGAACGAAATTTCATTCCTGTTTGTATCCGAGGCATCAAGTCGATTTGGCAAATTAGACCCCAGATGGATTAAAAAAACACTCAGTCATCCCATTTTTGCGTCATGACCTGGATTGTTTTTACATTCAGATAAGAGGAAGATGATCAAGCAAAAGACACTGAGACAGTGTTCAAATTAAGATGACTTTTTCAAGGATAAACAAATACTTTTGTGTTTGTCACTAAATGAGCACAGTTTGTATTATTTCATAATATTTTGTTATATTTATCATTTATTTCTTTTCCTTTCAGTTTTCTTTTCTACTTTTGTTCATATAGGATCTGATCGGAGCCAGTCACAGTCTTTTACATGGGTCACCTGTGTCAATGCGAGAATAAAAGAAGAATGTTAAGATCAAACCATCAATAAAAACCACAAAGGTGCAAATAAAAGACAATGACAAATTGGTGAAATAACCAAAAGCTATAAAACCAGTAGTAAATAATGATTCTGATAATATTACTTTGATTGATACATGTATGAGCTGAGATGCTGTTCTCCATCCTGAGCCGATGAGCTGGATGAGTTACCTGGAGCTCATCCTGTCAGACTAGTCTGATGAATGAAGCCTCTCACTCACAATGACCCACCCAAGCAAAACTCATTGTTTAGTAGATGTGGTGAGAAGCACACACAGCCAATGGATAAAAGTACAGCAGCTCATTCTGACAGTTTCAGGATACTTTGTAAAGACGTATTGGACTTTTTGGAACTCTAATGGTTTTGAACTTGTTGCTTTGTAATGTTATGATTTGATATGTTTGTTTGTTTTTTGTCATTTTGGGGTTGGTTTTATAATTTCCAATTTTTTTATTTTATTTTCCTTCTTATTTTACTTAAAGGTCCAGTGTGTAAGATTTAGGTGAAAAGGAACTATTGGCAGAAATTTAATGTAGAAATAATCCTCATGATGTTTTCAATAGTTCGTTTCATCTAAATTGTACAAATTTAATTTTTCTTTACCCTAGAAAAGGCCATTTATATTTAAATACTTTATATTTACACAAACCCTTTGAGCCTCCACAGAGAGGACCCCCCTCCATGTAAACGTAAAGTTTTTAAATACAAGGGGACCGTTCTGTGGTGAAGAAAACAACAATTCATACAATTTAGATGAAACACACCAGTGAAAACATCACAAGGATTATTTCATATTCAATTCCTGCCAAAAATTCCTTTCACCTAAATCTTACACACTGGACCTTTAAGTTACCTACATCTTGTGTTGCTCACTCCCTTTACTTCCAGTCTGCCTGTTTTCCCACACCTGTGCACCCTAACCTTCTTTGTCAGTTCATCCATCAGTTTAGCTCTGTTCCCTCTAGCTTGGTTCAGTTCAGTCCTGTTTTGTCCCTGTTTGTTTCCTGCTTGTTTCCTGAATTGTGTCTGTTTTGCTGCTGAGTTGGAAGTTTAGTTTCCTTACTTACGTACACTTTAATGTCAAAAGACTGTAAGCTTATTCTTGCTAAATAATCGCTTGCTAAGGAATCTTGTTCCTCCTGCCTGCAATTTGGGTTCATTTAAAATCCACATCATCACAGTCAAATAGAAATTACTAATCAGAATGCCCTAGTTTGATTGTCTGTTAAAGTTTGAAACACCTGGAAATTAAAACAACCCTATTTAAATTAATTTCTCTTTCGCTGATTGACAGCAGACATTAGACAGCTGGTTCCCCAGCCTGCGTTCCCAAGTGTCCTTGAGTAAGACACTGAACCCCAAATTGCAGCTGAAGGCCGTGCCAACAGTTTATGAATGGTGTGTGATAGACAGAAGTGCTGCATATGGGAGCTCTGTATGAATGTTTGTGTGAATCAGTGAATGCATCTTGTATTATTAAGCTCTTTAAGTGGCCAATAAAACTAGAAAGGTGCAATATAAATACAGTCAGTTGAATATAATTGAATTTAACTGTAGAAGACCAGTTTCTCCACCAGAAAAATTCCCAGGTACTTCTCTGTGTGTCCTCCAGAATATGTTCACCTGTAAGACACACTGCTGGTGTGTACTTATTGGTTGATCAGTCTGAGCAGTCGCTCTGTTCGTCAGCTCACACTCATCAGGGCATTTCTTTCTTCTGCTGACTTATAAGAAGTTGTGCGAGCTTCTCATCTCTTCTGGACTCGCTCACTGCATTGATCTCAATTCCAGTATACATTTATGCAGAGACTCCAGCTGAATCGAGATGCTGCTGCCAGGCTATAGCACACATTAAGAGAAGAAACCATATTACCCCAATCCTTGCTGCGCTTTGCTGGCTTGCTGTGGGTTTGAGAACTGATTTTAAGCTTTACTCTTTATCTTTTAAGCTTCGATTCTAATCTAATCATTCATTGATCTTGATGGAAAAATCAGGCATGTTTAGGGGACATTGATTCAATCTGAGGATCCAAATAGAAATCTGTATCTAGTGGATTTAAATGTGCTTTCATAAGGGGACTGTTGGGCCTTAATGGAAGCAATGTATATCCTCTACTTCAAGCCTTGTAAATGTGCACATTGAAATTGCAGATGAATAATTTTTATTTGTGTATTTGAGAAGTGCTATACAAATTAATAATTCCTATCTGATACATAAATTGAAATGTTTAACTCTAAACTAGAAATAGCATCTCAGTTTGTCCCACCAGGAAAGGTCAGGGGATCGTCACAGTCTTTACGAAGCACTAACTGGACACCATGTATGTGATTCCAAAATTTCATGGCAATCCATCGAGTACTTGTTGATATGTTTCAGTTTGGACTGATGGAGTGATGGCTCTTCATGTTGTAGTGGATAGTGGTGGTGGTTCAGGATCGTGGTGGCAGCTGCTTGTGGACCATTAATACAACAAGACTGCTATGACACGCAATACGCCTACTGACATACTCTACCATTATTGGCAATAACTCATATGTCATTGCTGAGAGGGATCCCTTACAAGAGGCTCTCTCTGAGGTCTCTTATTTTTTTCCCCGTTAAAAGTTTTATTTGGTAGTTTTTCCTCACTCTTGTTGAGAGGGCAGAGGATGTTTGGACCTTGTTAAGCCCTATTGGACAAATTGTGGTTTGTAAATATGGGCTAACACATAAAATGAGTTAAATTGAAGGTCTGTGTGTCTGTGTTGGATTTTTCCTTGAGGTGGTATCACATCGAACTGCACGCTGTTACATAATTATACAGTCATCCATAGTCATGTCAAATGTTTTCCTGCAAGCCATAAAGATGTCTCTGTAAGATGATAAAGCTGGGGATCATTCCCATCAATGAAGCTCACAAATGCAGCAAGACTTTACTGCAGGACAAATCATTTAAGGTCCTTAACCACTAATGCTGTTTAATACCTCACACATCTTTATTCATGGATTTGGTGGATTTGGGTGATGAAGAGGTCTCCTCTTACTCAGTGTGCACATGATCACTTCATACAAATTACAGAGCTATGTGGCCACGGCAGCAGACGACCACAGCCCCTCATCTGACTGCGCTGTGAAATCTCTCATCCTCAGATCATTTTAGGCTTTTAAAGCAAGACTTGTGCTCCTGCGTTACCACAGAATGAAGTGAAATGTTTCTCACATGTTTTCCTTCCTAGATGCTGATGGTGGCAGTTAATAAAGCGGAAGTATAAACCATGCAGGCCTTGAGCGTCCGTGAGCTTCCCCCTCATTATCATGTGTTCCCAATGTGATTTATATGTGAAATAATTTTTAAAAATAGTTTGTTTTCATACAGGTACTGCATACATCAGTCAGGAACACTAATGTGGCACATTACAAACATACCCATGCTTTTCGATACAAAAGGAATTCTTCTGAGGATAAACATTTAAATGTTTCTAGTTTTCTTTGGATGTTCCTAGCTTTTTAATATATATTTATGTTAATAACTGATGGCACCAGTCAGAGACAAGAGAAGTCAGAATTTCATTGCATTGATAACCTTATTTCTGCATATGACAATAAAGCCTTTGAACTTGAACTTTTCATACTGTTATAATGTCATTACATAATCATCAACAGCATCAATATGACATTTATAAAATATAAACTGTTTATTGTTTTTTAAGTTTGGTAAAAATCCATCCATTTGTAGATACATTTGAACACACACACACACACACACACACACACACACACACACACACACACACACACACACACACACACACACACACACACACAGTCAAGTCCAAAGGGCACAATGACTACTTCTCTTAAATGGTAATTTTTAGTTTATTCTCATATCCATAAATTATAATGAAGCATTTAGGTATGAGTTCAATATATTAAAAGTTATTGAGCAAAGTTAAATGTTCGGACAGTTCCCACGCTGCAAATCTTTTCTAAACATACTCTTGAAATTCTCATGCAGAGTTATGCCACAGGGTTACCACAGTTGATTCACAACAACAGAGTTTTGGGAATATTTGTCACTGTACAGGCTCAAAATCATATTGATCCTAATGTGAGCCCATATACAGACAAAACAACTCTTTTGAAGTCCTCAGAGGAAACTATTGGCCTTAACGTGGCTTATCATCAGTTTGACACAGCTGCCATTTACACAAGAAACTGAAAACCAGTTGTTAAAGTTCAGATCAAAGCGCTTATCTGTGATTGGTAATTTACTGGGATTTCAATTTTCCCAAATGAAAGGAACACTAGTGACGCCCGTCACCAACACTTTCCACCTTCCTGAGTCAAGTCACTGTTTAAATGTTTCCTAATCGTAACCCTAGTTTTTGAACTTTGCATCATGCACTATCATAGTCACTGAAACTTGATAAGCTGAGTGTGAAAAAGAATAATGTGCACAATGAGAAGAATGAATGGAAAACTGAACCCATCCAAAATTGTGTACATTAATAATGTATAAAATAATCCTAGTGATGTTTTCACTGGTGTATTTCATCCACATTGTATAACTTGTTGTTTTCATTACCCTAGAATGGGCTCTTTATATATAAATACTTTATATTTACATCAGGAGCTGGTCCTCTCATGGGAGGCTGCCATGTTTTTTACAGTAGCCCAGACTGGACAAACTTAACACCTTTTGAGTTTTTATGACAGCTGAAGACTACCACAGGTTCTCCTTCATGTTGGGAAGGGGAGGGTGAAGGGTGTTCAGCTGCAACATGCAACTTCACCACTAGATGTCTCTAAATTCTACACACTGAACCTTGACATTCTTCATGGAAAGCTGGGATCCATTCAGCCATAACTGGGATCTCAAACACTGAAGTTCATTGTCTACACCACTGGATCCCAACCTGGGAGACATGACCACCACCAATGATCTCTAGTGAACGGACATCTCTCCTGCAGGTGCTGCCATGCTTGTTGCAGAGAATAATGGTACACATGGGAATAAATGGGATAAATGATACAGCTGCACGTACAGATTCAACAACTATTTTATAGAACATTTTGAGTTATACATTATGTGTTAGATCTCTGGAAAGTCTTTTATCAGTGGTTGAACCCCTGTACTCGGCCGTGGTTTAAAACAGTTGAGAATAGTATTCAGCCTCCACACCTTGCCCCCAGACTACTTCAACCACACATAGTCCAGTCATCTTACCTTTGCTCTCATTGAGTTAATGTGTGTTTGAAACTGCTATCAGCCTTGTCATCAGATTTACAATCGATAAGCTTCATATAATAGGCTATACAAGAATTCTTGCGATATGACGTTCACAGGAATGGGACGGGAAGATGGGCAGACAACCTAATGAGAACATAATGCTTCCTGCCACTGGCTGTCTCTGGAGGAGGCATAATAAAAAGCTGAAACTAAAGACAAGCGCATAAGTAGCAGATGCAATGGCGTTATCTTTCCACTAGGTGGAAGAATTTACCTTTTTTTTAGGGGGTGGGAGTTTGTAACTGTTTGAGCTATTGAAACGTCAAATCCGGTTTAATCCCAAGAAGATAATGTGAGACACAGGCAGACAACAGTAATATATGAATGAATGACTGTGAATGAGTGTATTTTCATGTGAGGATCATGGAACAACAATGGAAACAATTGGACCTCCACTACTAAAAATATCAGTAGAATGTACTGTAAACACCTGTGAAACAGTAAAGGAGCATTAGATAGACATAAATAGAATATTACATTATCGATACATTAAATTCTGCACAATCAAGAAACAATACACCACTTTCATTTACAGTTACAATATGTAGAAAACACATATTTTTACTGTGAAAACTCCCTTTTTTGTCAAATTAAAGGGAAAATACATTTCAGTCATCATCTGCTCCAAATGAACCAGATGACTTTTGCCCACAAGTATATGAGGCAGGTGCAGACATGGGCCTAGATGAATGTGATATGGATATGTAAATGTTAGATATACTTTCAGAAAACTCACTTCACTGTTAAAAAGAGACACATTGTGCAATCGAAGACATCACCAAAGTTTGAGTCTGTCAGGGGATCTGATCTTTTCAGTCAGCTGTATAAGAGTTGTGTTGAAATTCAAAAAATGTTTGTTGGATGAAAAGTTATTTGTGGCTTCCTTCATTTTTATGTTCAGAGATTCAGAGATTCCACTTTTTTGTGTGTGGTTATACAGCCACTCACTGGGTTACATGAGAAAGATTGAACTAGTGCTAGCCATTACTATTATGAGTGTGGGTCATGAGCACTTTAAATGGCAGAGTTAAATGGACACACATGGAAAGGATATGCGGAATAAATTTGAAATAATGTGACACTAAGACTAGAGAAGCTGCTCTATGAATGCAGACCATTTATTCAGGATTCTCTACTTTTATGTCCCCCGTGTTAAACAGCTCTCCCTGCTGGACAGTTTGAATCATCACACTTGATGTAAAATCTCAGACATTGTTCAGATCAGTTAACTGTGATTTATGTTCACTGTCAGAATTCTGCAGAGAAGACAGACATGACAATGCACATGTGATGATGTGAAACGACATGAAGGAAACATGTATGAGAACAGTATTCAGTAAAAACAATGAGATATTAGTGAACACTACTGACATGAATACAACATGTTAAAGGTCCAGTGTGTAAGATTTAGGTGAAAGGGATCTATTGGCAGAAATTTCATGCAGAATATTCATCATGATGTTTTCATTATTTTGTTTAATCTAAATTATATGAATTGTAGTTTTCTTTACCCCAGAAAAAGCCCTTTATATTTAAATACTTCACAACTAAACAGCTTTAGTTTGTCTAGAGTTTTTATGACAACTGAAGGCTTCCATAAGTTCTTTTGGGGAGGGGAGGGTGAGGTGAGGGGTGTTCAACTGCAACATGCAATTTCAACACTAGATTATACAAAATTCTACACAATGTCCTTTTAAAAGTATGAAGGGCAGAGTTTCAGTCTATGTGACATTCGGTTTGGATTGGTCAGTGTTGTTTTGTTGACAGTGTTTTAAACCAAATATCACACAAACCTCTAATCAGTGTTTTAAACCTCTAATCAGTCACTTCTCTGTGTTTATCTTATTAGCCAGCATTGAAGCGTTAATATTAGTCTGCTGTTCTTGTCGCACAGGGATCTGCCAGTCAAGATAATGTACTGGCATTCCCAGGAGAGACTTGCTGTTAATGCACAGTGTCTGTATTTTGCTTGTTTGACTCCATGAGAGGTTGGCAGTGTGTTCCAGTAGATCTGGAGTCACAACCGGACGTCACTTTGTTATTTGTGAAGACAGAGGACGCAGAGCTCCTCTCCACTTGTCCTAAACCCACTTCTGTTTTTTGGACTTCCAGTGTCAGTCACAAGGTTGGAGCTAGATAGACAAGGAGAGACTGGCCAGAGAAGCTTGAGACCACAGGACAAAACTGATCACTTGAGTAACAGTCTTTTTGAGACTGTGGAAAACAGGATTGCAAAGAACCAGAATGCTTTTCTGCCGCCAGCGTGCAACAAGCCCATGTGAGTAAAAACCTTCAATGTTTTCACAGTAGCCACATTGTTACATACTGTATGTGCGTGAGTTCCTCTTTGCAACAAATCGATAAATGATGTGATGAGCAATTTGCATTTTATTTGGCACATTAAGTGCTGCACTGACAAATCCACCACAAACTTCCACTGATTATTGGAGGACATGTGAATGAATGCTTTAATTCCTCAGGCACTATCTTCAGTTGAATGTCATGTTTGTCAGAGGTCCAAACACCAGGAAGGATTATCCAGAGACGAAGGGGAGGAGGTGAGAGGACAGGACTGATTCTTGTGTAAGTCTTCATTCCTCTCCAGATAAGTGTTGCTTGTTGGAAGCAGCATTGATGCTTCCTTACTTAAACCAACAAAAACTACATTGATATTGATGCAAACTTTGAGTTTACGACAAGAACATGATGCCTAATAAAGTCTTTAATTATATTTGAAATGGTGATTGATTACCAAATTAAGGTTAAGGCATTTAGGAGGCAAATAAAACACTCGCAAATCACAGCGTGGCTTCGAGGAGTTTGTGTGACCAAGAGCTTTGGTGTCTCTGTTTTATATCTATTCACTGCATGTGTGTATGAAAATGCAGCTGATATGAGAGCAATGTCCTTAATTGACAAAATTACTAATGAACTAAAGTAGCAAACATCAGCTGACCACAAAGGAAGAACTGGTTTGGCTGTGGAGTCGTTTTTTTCTTTGCACCGTGATTCTTCTTTCCTAGCTTCTTGTGGCTTCTCCACATCTTTGCTTGACCTTGTGATGTATTCAACTGGGGTCAAGAAATAGTGGTTAGGAAAGAAGATTATTCAGACTTTTCGAATGGATCTCTTGGTTCCTTCCTTACCCACCATGCAAAGGTATCATCAACAGTCTGGCCAGATATTTGATTTAGGTGTTCTATAGCAACTAGTCTCTCTGAACACACATTGATGTGTAAAGTCAATGGACTTAAATGCATTCTTGTGTTCATGTTTCAGCTCTGTCAATCAAAAACTTATTTAAATCAAATATGCACATTTATTTTTCGTGTTTTCACATAGTGTTCATTTATAGTAAATGTCAAATGTGATAATTTTCATTAAATTACAAATTCTATCAAACTGTTTTGAAAACAGAAAAACAAAAGTGTGAAACATGTATCTGCAGTTGTCCAAAGACTTTTTGTGAAATAAAAATGAAACCAATAAAACACATTCACTTTCAGAATGATCAAGAAATTAGCAGCAGTGTTGCTCACGTGAACATCAGTGATAAAACAATCAACTATCTTTATCCTCGTCTTTCTGTTACAGATGAGTCAACAGACTATATCAGTGATATAATATCACTATAGTCTATTATATATATATATCACTTCAATCAGAAGCTCAAACTTATCTTTTTCACCCTCAGTGATCAGCAGCTCAGGTGGAAGAGGAAGAGGAAGAGTTAATAAGGAAGAGAAATCATCTTTGAAGTGCCAGGTAAGTGTGTTACAATAGATATGTAGCTTGTTTACATATCAACATACCGTACTCTCTGTTTTATTCTTCTCTATTCCATATTACTTTTAAGTCAGAAGCTGTATGTTATGGAGACTGTAGTGAGGAATCTTTGTTGGTCTCTGTGAGGTTTTCTCATGTTGTATCCTCTATGTCTGTGGGTGTCCAGTCAGCCAGTCTCCTCTGTGCTGACTTTGTTGTTGACGTGGGGAGGAGTTGAGAAAACCACGTTCTTTCTCCATGACACATTTGCTGCCATAGAATCCTTTATTTTCCCACTGCATTGCTTCACTGGGAGAGCATGGAAGGTGGGCAATTCAAGATAATTTCATACCTGCATACCTACCAGTTACTAGAAGGAATATGTTGTCTTCATTAGCCCGGCCACCCACAAAGGCTACCTGAAGCATGAACAGCCCTGCCAGACATAGAGGCCAGCCAACAGAATGAGAGAAAGGTTGATCCAGTCCCCAGGAGTTATTAAAATGGTAAAAAAAAGCCATGATGTAATACCAAGATGATGCAAGATGATACCAGGGATGTTGGCAGATGCAAAGGCAAGCCGCCAGTGATAACAAGGCTCAAACCATAAACCCTGACAACAAGAGACACGAAGAAAATGGACAGACGGTGTCACCTGGTGTAAGACGCAGGGTGTCACCAGCCCTCCCAGAAGCAAAGGCTAACATGGTAAATGTTGGCTCTGAAGATGATCATCAAGACAAATGTAGACTCAGTGATGTTGATTCAAGGAGCTATGGTAGTAGCCAATTAACACGATAAAGTGAGAACAAAATTGAATTGAAGCTGGAACTCTGAGCTTTTAGTGCTTTTTGGTGAACAACATCCACGTGTTCACTGCAGGTTTTAGATGTCTGCTCATTACAACAAATGATCAGTAACTATAATAAACTGCAGTAGGGAGGGAGGCTTCATATGATACAATGACAAAATATATATTATCAGAGCAGAACGCAGTAAGAACACTCCATTGTGTGATTCTGTGAAGAAAGTAGCACAGCTCACCCTTTGGAAGTGATATCACAGTAGTGCCTCAAGGGAATTTCTTCAAATTTTGCATGGTCACAAGCGTATTATTGTGTGTGTGTGTGTGTGTGTGTGTGTGTGTGTGTGTGTGTGTGTGTGTGTGTGTGTGTGTGTGTGTGTGTGTGTGTCATCAGTTACAGGTCACTGAGCTAGCTCCCATGTGTTGTGACATCAGAGGAACTGTAACCTTAAAAACCACTGAAATCTAATCTCATCTTTGTTTCAAACTGAACATTTCTGCCTAATCTAACAAACCAAACTGAAAAACTGTCTTGTGAGGCCACAGTGAATTTAACCTTCGACCACAGTTCCTGCCAAATTTAAAGAAAATTCCTCAAGAAGATATTGCATTCACTTTTTGGGCACAGACCACCTGAAGAGATAATGCTGCCACCGATGAAATGGACTGTAATTATATTGCTCTTCCCAGCCACTAACCCATTCACACATTCATACAGTGCATCTATGTGCAGCACTTTCTCTGTCATTCATCACTCACATGCTGCTGGAGCCGCCACCAGGGACAATCAGGGTTCAGTATCTTGCCCAAGGACACTTTGGCACACAAAAAGGCACAGACTGAGATTGAACTGCCAAGTTTCTGCTCAGTGGACCATGAGGGAGTTTCTTACTCTCCACAGTCGCCAAACTGTTTGCTCATGTGGGAGCTGTAGAGTTACACCATAACTTAGCAACGTCTCAACCTGACTATGAAAAGTGCCTTTAGATAATGTTATTTAGGGCTATACACTTGAGTTGAGGTTCTGTCATTTATCCCCACACTGTTGGGAACTAAAACACAAATGCCAAGCGTTCTGCGGTGTTTGTCCCGCCTCCACGGTGTGGGAGCGTCTGTGGTTTGTACACAGTCGAGGGAAAAAAAGTGCATATACCTGCATCACTGTCATTAGTGAGTCACAGGAACTGCAGTTAGCAGCTAAATGACACACCTCGTCATTCCAACTCAACCAACAGGACTGCTGCTATTTACTGTGACTGCTGATGAGTTCACATTTTTATGACAGCCAGTGCATGAAGACTGGATGTGCTGCTGTCTTGGGACAAATAGACAAGGACAACTTTCAAAACAGACACACACTCCTCCATGGAGATTGAAAGCATGGTGGCGAACAGTGCTCTTATTAAAGCCCGGGAAGGTAAGAGCTCATTTAAAAATGTTCTTCTGAAGGATTTTTCAGAAATGATTCGAAAATTCAGTTTCTAAGCTCAGGCGTCATGTGACAGGATGTCAGAGGATGAATACAGCTCAGTGCCATCACAGACTCTTCATCAGGGGCTCAGGGGTCAAAGCTGTGTTTTGGTTGGGTGATCTGAGGACAGTGACCCAGATCAACAAGGTGCTGAACGATGATGAAACTGATCACAACTGCTGACTCTTAGGTCTCTCTTATGAATCCATGCAAATGCTGCTGTCATTTATTTCTGCAGCACTTTTTTGATTTTACATTTGCAGTTTCTGTCACTGTTCATCTTTTGTGAACAATGCACGTCCTGTGGGGTCATCTGAACAAAATCTACGTTGAAAGCAGGCAAAAGGCTAAAGGATCCAAAAGCCAGAACACAAGTGTTGAAATCTCACCACAAACCGACTGTCCAGAAAATCTCTTACCTCATTTAGAGTGAAATGTTCAAATGTGTTGATACCTTTGACTTAAAAATGGAGATGTAATCTTCCAGAGGCATCTTTGTGGCCATTTAAAGATGAAAGTAAGTTGCAGAGTAATGTGGTTCCACAGGCTTTCCTTACCTGTTCCCAGAGCTATTAATAGTTCATTCACTGTAGTTGAGCATGCTATTGTTTGAAACCTGAAGGGCCAGACGCACGCTTGTACGCATGCATGTTTATGACACATTGCTGATGTCAGTCTGAGTTATTTTTCATTACTGCGTGTCTGTGTTTATCTGTGTGTATCTGTGTGTCTGTGTTTATCTGTGTGTCATCTGTGTGTCGTCTGCTTGCAGGTGGAGGGAGTAAAGGCAGAAGCTGGAGATGGAGAGAGATGCTTCGCTTTCCTCACATCAGTCAGTGTGTGGACCTGGCCATGAACATTGGTATGTGAACAAATGCATTTCTGTTTGTTTCTGTATTTTATCAAATGATCTGTATTTTATCAATGGCATGTCCTATTTTCTCCCACAGAGCGAGACTATTACAGTCTATGTGTAAAGCAGCCTATTGGCAAGAAACTTTTCCAGCTCTTCTGTCGGAGCCGTCCTGATCTGCAGAACTACATATCCCTCCTGGATGCTTTGGTACATTTTCAACCACGGAGAATTTCGTGGCAAATAGAATTTATAGGATTTGTATTATAGAAAACACAGAGAAACATAGAGATCAGAGAACACATTTTAGAGCATACTTACTTAAAATTCTAAATTAAAGCCAAAATACAGCAAACAAAAAAATCTACACTTTCTTTATCCTATTAACCAAAATGGTGACAGCCATTGTGCAACAAATGTAAGACGGAAGGCCAGAAATGGTTGGGAAAGCCTTTTAATGAAGTGTTCTCTGTGTAATACAATATGGGCAGTGATTGATTTTTTTCTAAAGTGACCACGCACCAGTGAATTACATTACCAGAATACCAAGCGAGCAGGAAGTAGTAGAAGGAAACATTTGATAAAATAATCAGTATAAAGGAGGCTGTCACAAAAGGGAGCACAGGGAACACAGGGAACACAGGACTTGCATTCATCTTTGAATTTCACAATCTGTTTAAAAATAACAAAAAGAAGTGGCCAACATTCGGAAGAAGCATGGTAATGATAATATCCTGCAGGACAGAGTTAAATAATATGTTTTGCTGAGATAAGCACCGTGAAAACACACGTTGAGATCTGAAGTCGTTTCATTTGGAGCAGGACGTCTGATGTTAGTCAAACTCGTGCAGTGATTAGTGCAAGAGTCGGTGCTGGGTGTTCAGATTCTGTTTCAGTAAATGTTCATCTATTTCTTCTTTGTCACTTTCAGGACAATTTCGACACAAAGTCGGACAATGACCGAAGAGAGTTTGGCATCAGCATCATTCAGAGATTCTTCATGAGTCAGGTCTGACAACCACACGAGTGACATGTCTTTACTAGATATTCATGTTTATGAAAATAGTTTATTTACACAATAACTTACCAAGTATCAATTAGCTGAGTATTGACATAGAAAAGTGTACTTACCTGGATAGTATTAATACTTAATAATAATAATAACCTGGATAGTGATGTACCAATGCATCAAAAACCCAGATATTAATGTACCATAGTATCAATGACATTGATATGAAGTTAAGTATCAATTACTTTTATTTATATCAATGTACCAAGGTATCAATAGCGTGAATATTAACTTTCCACAGGAACAACACTCTTGGTATTAATGTACCAAAGTATCAATAACCAGGATATTAATCTACCACAGTATCAATAACCTAGATGGGTATTAACTTAACAAAGTATCAATACTATTAACTTCGCCTTCCTTGTGTTTTCAGTCGAGTCAGTGTGTCTCCATAGTGCTGAGACATGAACAAAGCAGCATCAAGAGTCTGGAGCTGGATCCCTGTGGGGACGTCTTCCATGACTGCAGGGAGTGAGTCCACACACACACTCCCTGTGCTGTTGTATACATGAGCTGGTGTTTTTCAGGGAATAACGACTTAACTCTGTATTTCATGGATTAGGGACCTACACAAACACCTGAGTGGAGAGACCTTCGTTCAATACCAGGAGAGCATGTTCTTTGACCGTTTTCTGCAGTGGAAGATGTTGGAGAGGTCAGTGTGTGTGTGTGTGTGTTCACCCACCAGAGGAGGCATGACACAGAACACACTGTTGATTCTGTGCCACATTTATCTCACAGATCTTCTCCAGACTTTGTGTGAATGACAATGCTTTTTCTTTAAGGGAGCCCATCAGCAAGCAGAAATTCAGACAGTACAGACTTCTGGGGAAAGGAGGGTTTGGTGAGGTGAGTCACAGTCACAACAGTTTAAGTACAACATCACTCTCTGTTATGGATTTCAGGGTCTGTTCTCCCAAATCAAAAACACATGCTCTCATTTAAATCTGGTGGCATCTACGATTCAAGACAGCTTATGCTTTATCTGTCCCTTACTTGAAAAATCAGTCATGGAATCATCAGATTTAAAAGACAACAGTTATAAACAGTTCAAAAAGAAAAGTTTAATTTAAGTAAAATCAGGAAAGGCTCTCAGATAAAATTTTGTCTTAAAGAACTGAAAAGAAGTTAGGAGAATAACGGAGAGGGTTTGTGAAGCTTGAGCATCGAGAACAAAAGGAAAAACTAATCAACAACATGGTGATTAACCTACTTCTTTTTTTAAAAATTAAATAGTTTCCCAAATAAGTAAAGTATTTTTTAAGCTCTTATTTACTATACTAAGTGAGGACAGTTCCTTGCCGCTACAGTACTAACCTCAGGAAGCTGCCATTTTTCTGTCCATCGTCAATTTCTCAGCAGATTTGACTCTGCCATCAGTCCCCAAGACAAATTTGCCACAATGTTAGCATCTTTGATCAAACCGGGTTTTTCTCTCCAGGTGTGGGCTTGTCAGGTGCGAGCCACAGGAATGATGTACGCCTGCAAAAAGCTGGAGAAGACCCATGTGAAGAAGCGGCGAGGAGAGACCATGGCTCTCAATGAGAAGCAGCTCCTGGAAGGGTTGGACAGTCGATTTGTGGTGAGATTTCAACACTTGTGTTCTGGCTGTTGGATCCTTTAGCCTTTTGCCTGCTTGCTTGTGTTGGACAAATGTGGACCCTCCATTTTTACCTAGGAGCCATGGGGGTGCTGTTTTTGCCCCCGTCCACTAGCTAGTTTGTTTGTCAGCAGGATTACACAAATAAAGATAAACAGATTTAAACAGAACCTGGTGGAAAGATGGGACAAGGGTCACAGAAAGAACCCATTCAATTCTGGTGTGGATCCAGATAAAGGGGAGGATCCAGGATAATTTTTTCTTTCACTTTTACTGACGTTTCAATTGATGGATCTTGAAGCAAGCATATTTAGGGGACTGCTATATATGAGCCTGTCCAATCTGGTGTTGATCCAAACAAAAATCAGGGCCTTGGGTGTTTGCGGCAGTATGTACTCTACTGTGTGCCAATCTAGAAAAAGTAAGGGATCAGGAACAGATAATCTTTAAGTAACATAATAAAATAAAAATGTTATATTTGGTTGTTTTCAAGCTCTGCATCAAGCATACATCCCAGGCTGCAGCTTCTTTATCCACACCCCCATCACTTTGGTAGAGCTTCATCTAGGTCTCAATGAGAGCGTCACGGGTGAATCTCAAGAATAGACGCCCAGAGCTATTTAATGATGGAACATGCAAAAGGCAACGCCTTGGCAACAACAATCTTTGCTTATTAAAAAAAGGGTGAGTTCAAACAACAGGAGCTATTTCCTTTTTCCAGCAGCTAAGTTGTTTAACAAGTCTAAATTTAAATACTGGAGAATAAAAGCTATTGCCTCTGTCTCCTCACCCCTGAACTTATATACATGTACCAGTCGATCCTCAGTGTCCTGACCACAAACTGATTGCATTCTAACCTAAACCAAGCATAGGGCTCACATCTCTCCCATTCTTACCTCACTGCATTGACTGCTAGTTAAATTAATGATTGATTGATTTTAAGATTTCTTTATAACTTCTACAGGTCACCACAGTCTGGCCTCAGTTATACTACGAGGGTGCTACGAATGCGACATTCCATGTGGATATTTTACTACAGTATTAGTATTATTATGAACTGTTTTCGACTAACAAAGGCAAGCTGGCTAGCGTTAACATTGTTCCTGTGCAACTGGAACACTACAAGCTTGTGTTATTCCGGTGTGACGCCATTCCGAGGGGCGAGCTCTGACGTGTAATGGAACACAAAGTGATTTAAGATCTAATCAACTCTTGCTAGTAGTTCCAGTGAGCGGGCTTATGCCACGAGGACATCTACCCTCTGGAATTCCTTGTTGAGGAGAGCAGACTTGCCAGCACTTAACCTGTTTTTAAATTATTGCATAAATCATATTTTTATAGAAAACACATGATTTTAACAGATTTCGCTTTTTGTTATATGTTTTGTATGATCTCTTTTTATTTTAGTTTTGTCTTTTTTGTCTGTGCTGATGATCATGTATTGTTCATATTTTACTGTGTCCCTTATCAAGCCGTATTAAGCCTAATCAACTTTTACTTGTCCATGCACTTTCTCTCGGCCTCTTTTAAGGTGAACATGGCGTACGCTTATGAGACCAAGCACGCCCTCTGTATGGTTCTGACCATGATGAGCGGTGGGGACTTGAGGTATCACATTTATAACATCGGAGTTCCCGGCCTGGATAGAGACAGAGCGTGTTTCTACGCTGCAGAAGTCTGCTGTGGTTTGATGCATCTTCATCAGAAGTTGATATTATACAGGTCAGTGTATTTCCACATTGGTACTGCTCAATGCCACATGTTGTGTTCAGGAGGTTACTGAGTCATAATGTCGCGTCCGGTGTTACAGAGATCTGAAACCAGAAAACATTCTGCTGGATGACAACGGTATGTACAGCCACAGTAAACACCCTTTGTCTGTTCTTGAGTGTGACTCAATGACTAACGCTTGATAATAACCTTGAAGCAGATCACATTCCAGGCTGCACAGGCGGAACACGATGAAATGTTTTCACAGCAAATTTTGATGCAGCTATTTTTAAACAAAATCAGATTGAATGACAAAAAGGATAACAGTTCAAGTTTGGCCAGAAAAATCACTCGGCCAATCAGATTCAGGATGCATCTACGAAGGAGGAAGCAGTTAAAGGTATTTTGACAAGAGCACAAACACAGGCAGGTTGAGGAAGTGAAGGCCTTAGGGAATCAGGTGTGGTATCTATTTTTAAGAAACCTCAGCACCTGTGGAACCACCTTTATGACATGCCTTAGTGTTTACGCATTCACAAAAGGCAGAGCCAGTATAGCTGGAGGGGAGGGATGCAGTGATTGACAGGGTCAAAAGGGAAAGTGCATCACAACAGAAAAAAACTCAACCACGAAACCAGCTCAGTGATTTCTCATCTATTTGTTCCCTGAAGGACACATCCGCATCTCCGACCTGGGCCTGGCTGTGAGGCTCTCTGAGGGGAGTCTGGTGCGAGGCAGGGTGGGCACGCTGGGCTACATGGGTACGTATGTAACTCACATTGTTTAATCCCACCCTAAGTCCCATGAGGACTGTGAGTCTGGAGGTTTCCATCTGAGCAGAAGAGCACAGAGGCTGATTTCCCTGAACAAGAGCCGGGATAGAAGCTGTGTACGGCTGCTATCCTCACTGTGGACAAAACCAAACTCTTCCAGAGATAAAAAGCAAACTGCAGAATGTTTTTTCACAGTGAAGTTAAACCTACTGCAGTGTATCCGTTGATGAGCTGCACACACAGATGCACCAACAAGTTTCCTCCCTCTTCAATTAAATGGGTGATTATGCACATATTCAAAAAAAATCTTTAAAAAAAGCTGATTTGACCAGAGGAGACAGTAATCACACAGAAATGTCATCATGTCATTTCCATCATGTTTTACACCATTGGAGTTTTGATTGGTGTTTTTTTAATTATCTCATCTCGTTGTGTCCTCTTCTTCTGCGTTTGGTTTAATGGCACCGTCCGCAGAATTGGCTCCACAGTTGCTTATCTTCAACTCCTAATGTTCACAAAAGAGCATTGTGGGATAGAGACACGGGTCTTCCTCTAGAAAGTCAGCTGTTCATTCCCAGTCTTGTCAGTTCCCCATGCCAAAGTGCCCTTGGGCAAGAACCTTAAATTGTCCCCAACAACTGGGCTGCTCTCATTGCTGCCCTAGATGCATAATGTATTTGAATGCTTCTCCTGTTGCTGCCCATGTGAATATGACTTGTGTCTAAACCAGTCAGGGTCGGGGTATGGCTTCGAGTGGAACTATAAAAGCTCTATCTAATAAATGTACATTATTTACCAGATTATTTAGCATTTTCTTTTTACAAACTGTTTCTAAAAAATTCTGTAGAATTATTTGTATTACATTCATTTACATTTGGAGGGAAACCACTTTGATTTTGTGATTTCTAAATTTCATAAATATGTAGAAAGCTATGTAACGATTATTGTAACTGTTGCACATATGATGAAGGTGCCAAAACATGGTAATGACCATAAAACATTGTCAATACACCTGATAATGAAATATTTTAATCTTCAATATTTTCTGCACTCCTCATGAACAAATACGTCATGACTGTGTGAGCTACAAAACAATAACAGATAATGAAATGTCTGTTATCCCACGTGATGTTTGAGTTTAACTCCCTCTTAAACCTCTTTGGAACTGTTTCCTATAAAACTATGGGGTTTGGGGATTCGGGCAGATTTGGGTAGAGCTGTGAGAAAAAAACTGACTAGAGCAATAGAGCATCCATCTAATTTAAAGGTTCAGTGTGTAGAATTTAATTAAACAGGACTTTGGGTATCTGGGAATTGTGTTTCATTTGTCAATTCTCTAATAAAAGGTCAGTCATGTTGTGCATTCAGAGCTGTAATGCAGGCTGCAGCAGAGTAGAACGTTTATTCATCTGAATACTGATTTCAGCTCCCGAAGTTATCGGCCACGATCTTTATGGGATGAGTGCAGACTGGTGGGGCCTCGGCTGTCTGATTTACGAAATGACGTCAGGGCAGCTGCCGTTCAGAGCCCGAGGAGAGCATCCAAGTACCTCGGAGATGGAGCGACGGATTCAGACGCAGCAGGAGGAATATAGTCACAAGTTCAGCAGGGAGGTGAAAGACATCTGCTCTTTGGTGAGTGCTCAGAAATCATCAGATCTGCTCAACTGACCGCTGTCACAACTCAAAAGTCAATCAAGTGCAAATACAACTTTCTTTCAGCGATAAGAATTGACCTGGTTTCCTTCCCTCCTGTGCTGTAGCTGCTGACCAAGGACCCGACGCAGAGGTTGGGATGCCAGGGGTCAAAGGGGAAAGAAGTCCAGTCACATCCTTTCTTTAACAAAATCAACTTCAGGATGCTGGAGGCGGGACTGGTCCCACCTCCGTTTAAACCCGATGCAAGTACCCAAGCCTGATTGGTTTAGACACAAGTCATATTCACATGGGCACAGGAGAAGCATACATTATACAATAATGACAACTACACAGTGCAAATTAATAGAAGTAGTTCTAGTCAAAATGCAATTTTAATTGTGATAAAGCATAATTGGATTTGGTACCACTTTCTAACAAGCCACTTTTTTAAGGGAATGAATAACATTTTGTCTTACTGGTTCAGAATTGTCCAATAATTGCCTTAAAAGTTTTGTAAATTATGATGCTTAGCATTAATAATGATAATAATAATAATCGTTACACAGAAAATATAGACATGGTTTTTGTATTTCAGTTAATAAACTTCTTTTTTCCCTTACCTTAAATCTTATTTAATTGAGAGTTGATAACAAATTTAGTAATGATTATAGATTCCTAGTCACTAATAAAGACTTACATACTTTGGATGGTTTAGATTCTCCAACATAATTCACTTTTTCTTTAATTCTGGCATCAAAGTGTAGAATCAATGAATGAACTGTGGTTTAAATGACAAAATATAGGGGGCGACCTACTGAATGAGCCGAACCCTGTCACCGCTCAAAAAAGGACACAAACATAATTTTATATTTTTCTTGCACAGTGGTGTCCAGCATTTTAATCTTTTGACAGTTTGAGGTGGTGCTTACGCTATACAATATATAATTTTGATCCATAATAAGGTTCAACACATTGGAGTCAAAATCTCAATAACAAAAACAGCCAGTGATTATGGCTCTAAAATATGTAGAGTAGGTTTAGATGTGCTTGAATAAATGTGGGTGTAGGTTATAACAGTGATTGTTTTTTACTCCTCCAGCCCAGACAGGTGTACTGCAGTGATGTGCAGGACATTGAAGAGTTTTCTACAGTGAAGGGAGTCACTCTGGACCATACAGACAATGACTTCTACTCCAAGTTCAACACAGGCAGCGTTCCTATAACATGGCAAAATGAGGTGTGTTCATTTCCCACACACATCATATAATCTATCATGTATTTTAAAAAAGGAGAGCTAAGATCTTTCTGTCGTCCCTCTAGGTAATAGAGACAGGATGTTTTCAGGAGTTGAATATGTTTGGCCCTGTCGGGACCCGAAGCCCAGACCTGGACTGGTCACAGGCCCCAGACAGCCCCAAACGCAGCCTGCTGAACCGAATCTTCCGCAGACACGTAAGACGTCCGCACACTGCTTATCAAACTGCGTGTATACAGCTGTTGGTGCAAGTGGACCATTTCTCTCCCTCTCTCCTCCAACAGCACACTCCAGACCCGTCAGACGAAGGCAAACAGAGCTTGTTGCCAAACGAAACCTACATGAAGTCAGGACTACTCAGCACCGCCCTCTGAGGACTGTCACAGGAGAGACTACTGGAAAAGACATTGACAAAAAGCAGCATATCCACCACTGTAACAGCAAAGGACCATGGGAGTAGTCCACTTCTTCCCTTTAAATCCAAGCATAGCATACACCCCCCCCCCCCCCCCCCTTTTAAAGCTTCATTAGCACTTGTTTTTAGCTTCACACACATGCACCCACACTTATTTCCATCTATTTGAAAAAACATCATCCATCAATACCTTTTTGTTGAGTACTTGAATTTTGATACAAATGGAATATGAAGCTACGTCATAACATTGTATCCAGTTTTTTCCAGCCACATGTGCCATAAATGAACCAGATCTTTATCGCTGTCAGGGTTTCATCCAAGTATAATGGATAGAAAAGAAAAACATTTTCTACCAACAATATATATATGTTTTTTGTTGTTTTTTTTTGGGTATCAAAAATGTAAAAATCTTTCAAAAGTTTGTTAAAAGTGTGAAAAATGTATTGGTTATTTGTTTTGTATGATTGTAAACTAAACATCTTTTAGTTTTGGTGTGTTGGACAGCCCAAGACATTCAGAAATGCTATCTTGGACTTGTGATGGGCATTTTTAAAATTCGTGATATTTTATAGAACTAATGGAAGAATGGAGGAAACATCTGTTTGTTTGAGAGGTGCACAAGACATTTAACATAAACGCTGCAAGGATGGGTTGGGCTGTCCTTCCGAGCTGCAGCCCCACCTAGTGACAGGCAGTTGTGTAACATTTTATAATTAAACAGCAATGTACAAGAATAAAATTAGTAAAAAATTTCCTTCCATCGACTAGTGGGGTGAGCAATGTTGAATCATTTAGCTTATTGATCCCACTCATCCCTTTCTGTAAGCGGATATAGGTGTTTATATATTTGTCAACAACTTAAACTCCTCATACAGACACCTGTCATCAGACGCTGGTATATGTTAAAAAATGATAATATAGAAAAATATAATATGAAATGTCTTCATAGAAACTAATTAGTGCTGTATATTAATTGATCCAGTAAAATGTCTTAATATACATTATATTCTTTAACTTTTATATACTACACAATAATGCTTGTGGGTTTTGAAGTAAATGTCAGGAAGCACTTCTTAAATGTCTAATGCATTCATCTTTGTTTCTGATGTCATGAGTTCAACTTTGTCCTTGTATTATTATTTTTTTTTTTATTTAACTCAGAGTATAAAACAGTAAATAACTGACATACATTGCAATACAAATAAAATTTGCAAAAAGACAGACCAAACTAAAGACTGCAGAATCAACTCTTGTCTAGTCAATGACTGTGGGGAAACGTTGAAGTGGGTCTATTTGGCCGCAGCTATACGCAGAACATTAGAGGTGGAACATGGTTCTCAACATGTGTTGTAACTGGCCCCTGGTTCGGTCTCTAACAAGAACTTTCAAACATACATATTTCTAAGCAGAGCTCCAAAGATAATCACATTTTGCTGTTAAATGTTCATGGCTGACGGCTCGATGACAAATAGAAGACCATCAAACGCTGCGAGGAATCACTTCAAGACAAATTCATTATTTTTTTTACTTTATGGGCCAACAGCTCACTGCACCGTGTGGGGCTTTTATTTCACAGCCTGGAGGGGGAACAATTTTTTTATTCGTGAGGAGGGTGTGTACTGAATTCAAGCAGGATTCATCCTTCCCAGGGAGGACTGCGTCGGCCGTCCACATCGGTCTCCACGTGGTACAGCATGTCAGCCAGCGTGTGCTCGATCACAGCTCCCCAGCCCATGTCACTCATCTGAGAGGAGGACAAAAACTTCCACAAATGATTGATCGTGTAATAGCTAGTGTAATTTTGAATGCCAAGTGATGCTAACACTGTCAAGCTGCTTTCAGACATGCACTGAACTCACGACATGTGGAGAAAGCATGTGTGGACGCTAATGTCCGAGTGAGAGGCTCCAGATTATCTGCAGTCTTTCTCTGCTTGAACCCTAATATCAGGAAAGTCAGGAGAATCCGATGAAAGAACACAGTTGGGTATCCCCCGTTGGATTTGTGGTGATAACATGTTCTCCGCAGCAGAATATATCGTTACTTCCTGTCTCCATCTGCTGCACCTGGCTGCTCCGCCTAAAAAATATGGAGGCTTTGTTGCTGTTGTGAACACATGAGTGCAGAGAACCTCCTGCTCAGCTGTGTTTGTGTTGTGCGTGTGTGAAATGTGTGTAAATTTGGGTCATGTCTGAAAACAGCTTCAGTAACAGTCCCACCTTGACAGTGGTCCAAACATAGAAATCCCAGCTGCTCTTACGTTTCTTATCTGTAGTATTTTCTACAACTAAGCAACCAACTAAAGAGAGAATCTTCTTGTTTACATTAACACACGGGACATTTTCAGAGGAAAAGATTTCAGAATGGACACAGCCTGAGGTTTGTAAAGTCCTCTGCACAGAGGAAGCGATGGTCTCACCGGCTGATACTTGATGTCCTTCGGCGGGTGTTTGAAATGTGGCCCAAAATTGACTGAAACCTGTAAAGAGACAGAGGTCAACTTTAACTGGGTAGAAAATTAGGAGGGCGTCGAAGTCATGACCACGTCTCGTGTACTGACCGTGCAGCTTTTGTAGAGCGAGATGGCAGGGAAGTAGATGCCTTCAAACAGGTTTTCAAAGGCAACACCTTGGCTCACTCCATTTTTATAGAATATCATCTGAAAAACAGGATCGACAACTTAAAAGCAGCCAATACTGCCAGCTATTTCTGACCGAATTATAATTTGGAGGAGTTTCCTGACCCTGCTGGGACTCATTGACTTGAGACTTTTCTCTGCTTTGTCCACATAGTCCTTCTCCTCGAAGTACAGGTAGCTCTTGAACTTGATTAGCGCCTGTAATCACAGCGGAGCAAGAAAAGGTGTCAGACTAACAACCTGTTGACAGTTATTAGTTCTCAATATCTCTCAGGTGTTACCTTGTCCTTGTATGTATCTGGCAGAGCCTTGGATGTCTCTGTGCCATCGGGCAGCTCTATGAAGAAACCCAGCGTGTCTCCTTGACCGTAGCCGGAGGAATAATGCTTTCCAATGGACTGATGAAACCGCGTGCCCTTCTTACTACGCCACGAGTAGCTAAACTTGTCATAACCCAGAGGTGCCTGCAGGTTACCTGTCAAACAGAATAAAATAAAATGCTTTACTATACTATTTCAAAAAACAACACAACATACATACAGAGCACGTTGACTTTGGCCATTTTCATCATTAAGAACAAATAGAATAAGTTTCAATATCAGGTACAACCTTTGTTTTGGGCACCTGCTGTCCCTTCTGAGTGCACTCATGTGTTCATTACCAATACAATAACTATGGTCCATATAAATGCAGTAGAGTTACACTGTGGTATAATAGTTCAGCTGAGAAATTAAAATGACTTGTTGGAAATTAAAACTTCAATTTTGGGATTTCAACTCTGAACACCAGAGCGCATAATCACTAAAGGCAAAGAGGTCAGAGTGGGGATGAAGCAGATACTGACCGAGCGGTTGAGACCAGCCGAGCCTAGCCGCGGTCTCTGCGGGCATTTCGTCAACAGAAACCTCAAAGAACCAGGAGCCTTTCCGTATGCCGTGCGATGCTCGCACCATGGAGTAGCCCTTCTCTCCAGTCACTGTCAGACGGTCATCAGAGATCTTCAACTGAGGCGCTGCCACATGAACATGAAGAGGAGGTTCATACACATCAAATACAAATGGATTCTGCAGCACAGCTTGATCACAAAAAAGTTAGCATTTTGATAAACTGACATCAAATCTGAATCTGCTCAGAAATAGAAAAACTCAAGTTTCTGTTGTTTAGTGTGAACTGCACAGCGATACAATGACTTTAAAAGTCATGTAGTGTGAACTTGGCTTTACATAAATCAATTTGTAATGTGTAAATGTGTAAAATGATAAAGCAATGGGGCTAAACAAATTGTTGGGTAAGTCAAAATCTAGATCAGCCACTTTGCTAGAAATGAGTGTCTGACTTCTAAGTACCTCTGTCATGTAAGGCCAGCAGCACCCTCTCATAGAGACAGGCTCTGTACAGATCACCAGGTATGGGTTTGCCAGCCCAGCAGTCCAGCTCCAGCTTCTCTGGGTCGGGAGCATGAGGGTCTGGTTCTGCCAGGATATAACGGTATCCATCTTTATTGAAGGGGTGCTCCAGTGGGTAACCATGAGGAGGCAGGCGCTGGGCCGAGAACAGAGGATCACTGTGTTGAGTGAAGAAGAGGAATACAAGTTTATTTATAATTCTTCATTCATTTGGAAAACAGTGTCTCCCTTGTGGAACAGTCTTGTGTTTTGGCTTGTGCTCGACTAATACTACATTGTTTGAAAGTTTCCTGATTCGATCGGCGCACAGTATCTTAAGATCCTCCTATCACCGCAACAGATATCTGTCATTGTGTAGCAGGTCAGCACTAGGGATGACGGGATTAACTGATTTTACGAAAACTGCGGTTTGATAACGTCACGATTTCATAACATGATAACTATGATATCTAACTATGGTGTCTTGCCTCTCGCGAGTCACATAATTTGTGTTTGTGCGGCGCGAGCCACTGAAACGTTAGTGGAGACGAGGGAACTGACCTAACGGCCTTATTTCCACCAATGCTGGACAAACAACTTCATCAGAGGAGTTTTACTTTGGGTTTCTGACCAGCGGTGTGTGTGTCAGTGGAGAAACTCCCATACAGATACACAGCTTATGACAGGAAACACATTTGGTGACCAACCTTCCACAATAAGGCACATAAATTACTTTTAGATAGATAAACATTACACTATAAAAACTAACTGGATAAAGTTGATGATAATAATAAATATTTTGGTTCATAAGCTATGTTATTAGCTATGTATTGCTTGTTGTGAATCTTTTTTCTTCTATAGTATCGATAATTGTGAAAACCGTGAAGCCGTGATATTTCCTCGGATGATCGTGGCACCAAAATGTCATCTGGTGACATCCTTTGTCAGCACACACAACAAACCACTTTCAGCATAAGATTCCAGTAAACAAAATGCATCTGGCTTGTGCAAAAAAATGAGGGTTTGTGGTGACAGTCACAGGATCACTGGCGCTACTGAGTACTTTTCTTCTATCATGTTCATTTTTGTTCCAATATCTCTTTCCTCGCTGAAGGCTTGAAAATCTAAAGCTCATTTTCAAAGTGACCATGTGGGCGTGTTGATGATGATGACAACAGTATGCTAAACTGAAAGAATACAAACATCTCAGGATGAAAAAGAGAAGCCACACATGAGCACAACAGATCATCTACGGGTATCCCCATTGTGTGCATGGTCAGTGTTGACTGACAGATCTCATTACCTGCGGGTTCTCTTGGTGGCCCCTGCAGCTGTGCCCTCCTGTTGCTGCTGCTGTTTACGTTTAGCTCCTCTTCCTTTTCCTGGACCAGGGGCCAAAGCACCTTCAAAAACAGACCGCAGATTACACTGCTGAACAGAAGGACACGGACGAACACAAACGCACAAACTTACACACTCAGTGAAAGCAGGTTATTAGGCGTTTGGTATACACAGGGAAATAGCAGGCACGAAAGGCAGGAATTAGTTTGCATGGCGTCTTCCAAACACTATCAGCCTCTTATGATCCCTCTTCAATTCGAACCTGCTGCACTGTTACGTCAGTGAGTAAAACCACAGCCAAGGGCTGGGGCTTACTTCATCCTCCTTCCAGGAATTACACTTGTTATATGGAAAACTAAAGATAGTGTAGAAGAAGAGTTTAAAACTATTTCAGTCATTCCTCTTACAAATGATCATCTACCCAGTAACAAAGACCTCAAAACAAAGCCCAGGCTATAGTTCAGATACTACACACATTCAAATAGTCCACAAAATACTGTATTCGTGTGGAAAACAAAGTTGTTCACATCCACCAAGAAAAGTCTTTGGTCGTTAAAACTTACTCAATGTCCATTTGTGCTCACTTGAGTCAGTGCATTAACATCACATGAAGTGATTTTATCATTCTTACCACCCACAAACATCTAAACATTGGAGTGTCAGGAGAAATTTTGATTTAAAACATTTATTTGGGGTTTAAAACTTATTTTGGATTTACATGTAATGAAGTCAGATTACATTTTAGCTGAATTATGTACATTTGAAACCAAAACACAGGAGGAGAAGGAAGAGGATGAGGCTAATCAGCATTGGATGAAAGCCAAATGGCACACATGAAAAATGGCACTCTGCTCTCATGTTTGTCGTGGTGTGGAGGGCAGATTGTCATTTCGGTGAGGAGTTGTTTTGTAGAGATTTCAGGGCTCATTAACAGCAAGCCGGAAGAGACGAGAAAGATATGTTCACCGATAAAGGGTGGGGGGGGGGCAAAGCTTTTGGGAGGGAGGCACCAAACAGACGCAGAGAGCAGACAGGGAGGTTACAACTGAACATGGATGAAGTTGCCCACAAGTTGCTTGTTGAGGATCAGTTTAGATGGAGTTTGGTTTGGATTGAGGGGAAAAAGCAAACTCAAGTCTGATTGGAACCTCAGGGCCAACTTCTATCCAGAGGGTTACAAGACAAAAAAAAACACACTGATCAGTTCCGGATGCCAAAATACCACATAGTCACCTGAGAAAGCAGATCCACCTGGAACACAACGCACAGAGTCACCATGGTCATCACATGTAAAACTATCTTGGGCTACATCCACACTAATACCTTTTAGCTTTAAAATACAAACCCATACTAAATGTGTGAAAACACATCACATGACTATTCACATACACTGGTCATGTGCGTGCCGGTGTAATTAGGGAACAGATTGTGTGAGAGTAAGTGTGCTGCTTCAAAACATCTCAGTTTCTCAGTGCCCATTGAGAGCAAAATGCAAAGACCTTGAGTTTTAACTCTAAGACAGAGCCGACAGTATTTCTAAAGTTCTCCCTTTTAGGTGCTCGAACATTCATGAACACGTGCTCGTAGTGTGGACGTCAGTAAAAATAGCTACAGTGATGCATTTTAAAACTGAAACATAGTAGTGTGGACGCAGCCTTGCTCTAAATGTGGGGGATTTACACTGACTTTTGTATTGGCTGTTGTACTTTATTTGAAGGGTGCTTCCACACCTAACTTGTTTGGTTTAGTTCTAACAAAGTTTGCAGTCTTTGTATATTTCGCGCAGCTTTTTGGTCTGTGGTGAAGACAAAACCAGACATGAGACGTCCGGAAAAGACAGATTTTGGTCGGCTTCCAAGTGGACTTATACAGAGGGCAATGGTTTTGTCCAGGTCCCTCACAAACTGAAAAAGGAGTCATATTACAGGAAAAAAAGACCTATTTTTGGTTCCGTTTGTCAGTATACATGATGATGTCCACTTACATTCTCCTGTGTGATCTTGACCTGACGTTAAAAGCAACAAAGGATAACTTTTGAAAGTACAGGTGTGGAAGCACACACCCTTTAACAGTTCTTCCCATTGGCCTACAAGTAGAAATGATCCTTTTTTTCCGAGGTTAGATTTGATATTGTGTCACATTCTTACCATTGAGTCCACCAGCTGTAGGAGCAGCAGTGGCCTGTTTCTGTGTGTCATATGAGGGTCCAATGTTTCCCAGGTCCTATAGAAGAGTAACAGAAGCTGAGGTTATACATTAGATCTGTATACAAACATCCTTTGGTTTCTACAGCACAAATTCGCAAACATAGTGGTATATATAAATAGAGCAGCTGAGTGGTAAATACCTGGTCCAACAAGCCAAATTTTGGGTACTCCTCCTCTGGGTCCTTACTGCCGGGGTCAGGGTGTTCCTTCACTAGAAAGACATCCCGCTCTTTGCTCTAGAAAATAAACAAAAGAACCAATACTGTAATATAAAAGTATTCATGCCATGTTGTTTTTAATCCACATGGGAATGTCCTCTAACACTCATCCTATGATGCAAATGACTCAAAGGTTGGAAACTGCAAAACCACTAAAGCTACTGCATGTACAGGGCATTTCGTTGCCCTGTACATGTACATGTGTAATGACAATAAAGTTGAATCTAATCTAATCTAATCTAATCTAAGCCACATGCAAGGAAGAGTGAGACCACAACAGTTCTCCTCACTGCCTTCTCTGCCATTAACTGCTTTTTACATGAAGGTTTAGAAGCACCATCTCTGAATTCTCTGTGAGCTGGATTTTGTTTCCCGGACCACCACAACATTACCATTGTTTTCACTATGTTGTTGGGCCAGGTGAGCTTCCCCGGTCTCTGACGAGTTGTCATGCACTCCCAGTACTTGTCAATGAATGGTATGATATCCTGCGACAAAGAATTACAAGAAACCGACAAATAGTTCCATGAATGAAAAGTCTTCCAGGAGTAAACAACAACACTCGTTCATCAGTCATATCTGCACAATGCCACTTTCTTTCTCTTGATGTACATCAAGTGAAGTGCAACAAACTGAGGTGAGTTCAACCTTCAACTGTGCAGATCTTTGTATTTCATGAAACTGCACCATATATTTTGTATGGTGTGTGTTTGTATTCATACATAAATAACTGATTCATTAACAGAATCACAAAATCAATTAATTTTATAATTTTATAAAAACAGAACTACCTGAACTTGCACTAAGAGTGAATGAATCTTTGACATAACACTTTATGCCTTTATGTACAGATCTAGCCAGTTTGTGGCATAATCAAAAAAAGTTACAATAATGAATGATGATTATTTTTTATAACCAATTCATCTGCTATAATTTTTGATTTATCATTTCATCTATGGAGGCAGTGCGGTGGTTAGCCCGGTTGCCAGGTCATTTTCAATATCTTGTCAATATCATGTCAATAAGTTTATCTAAAAAGCTGTATATTACATCCTGTCCACCATTGGACACCACATCTGCACATTTGCTGAAAATGTATTAAGCTCACCTTGTCTTTGGGAAACATGGTCTTTGGGTGCTCGTCTTGTGATCTGGATCTCCATGTGAGGTTTGCCAGGGCTGTGAGACACATCTCCTTCAGGTCTGAACACAAAAAGCAACATCAGCTTACAAAATGATTGAAAACACTAAGGATGCTAACACTGATTGTAGGTTACAACACACAAATCACCTACTTGCTTGTTTCCTCAGGAAGTATGTGTTGCCACTGTGATGGCACACGTTGCAGTGAAACACATAATTGGTCATAAAGGGAAGACAGGTCCTGTAGAGGAGATGGATGAACAGTTACAACTCAGTGTGAAAACACAACTGCAGATGTTTCATTGAGCATCAGCTGAATAAATGATTTACTCTACATACGCAGTGTCGATGCCAAACGTGTCTGCAGTGAACCACTTCATACACAAGGCACACTGCAGCTCCACCTCCCCCAGCTGCCTCCCACTCTCCTCATCTCCTGATCCAGTCAGAGCATCAGCGGGCTCAGAGCCCTCCCCGGCTGCCTCCTGGGTCAAAGACAACAGCATTTGTATTAATATTTGTAGCAAAGACATTAAGTGTATATACATCAGTAAACATCACATTTGAGAAGTCAGAACACTAATCCACAACACTGCAGTGTAATACAAAATATACAAGGGTTAAAAAAGTAATAAAATAATAAGATCTTGGGATGTTACCATTCCATCTTTGCCATTTGAAGATTCGGTATCCATGCTGGTGGGTAGTTCCCCAAATGCAGCATCCCTGGAAGTCAGCATAGATTGATCACATGACTAGACATTTATCCAGATACCTACAAAAGTTAACTTCAAATCATCTTATTAAATATGTCATCTTCACGTGTTGGTTAAAACTGACATTATTCAAAGGGAATCTGGCGTGAGAGCTCTTATGTTACTGTCAGAGATCCGTTATCATCAGACTCAAAGACTTCAGTTCCCCGGCAGACTACGTACCATTTAAATGTCATATTCTAAGCTAGAGATGTTTTCTCTTCATCAAGAGCTAAAGAGATCAACTGTAACATTGAATGGTTCGGAGGGTGAGTCTGTGCATCGCTGGTGTTAGCTAGCTAGCCAGTCTGCTATTAGCAGCTTGTGTGGCTGAAAAACGCGACAGCATTTCTGCGGTTTGACTTTTCACAAAGGACCGCTGTCATGTCCTGCTCGTGAGTGCCGGTAGCAACACTCCTGCGTGAATCAGACATACCCTTCTCCGCTCTCCGGTTCGGTTGCAGCAGCGCTCCCCGCCTCAACCTCAGACGCCATGTTTCAAATCAATGAAAACAAAAAAACATCGCGAGAGACGACTGAGCCGAGCACATCCGGTCGTGGTACCACGTTACAGCGACACTACAGGTTCAAAGGTGAACTGCACTTATTCTATTTTAGAGTCAAATTTGTTGGTAAAGTAATTTAGTCTTTGCTAGGGACCAAATATAAATGTACATATATATATAGTTATATATATGTACATTTATATGATGCATACAAGGAATTTGTTGTGGCTATTAATGAACCTACACACAACACCAGTAATAATGTTCAGCAAAAAACAAGGAGAGAAACAACAAAATCAAAGAGGCGAAATAAACAAAGACATAGGACTGTAAGTGTGTGTTTGTATGTGTGTGTGTGTTTGTGTGTGTGTGTGTGTGTGTGTGTGTGTGTGTGTGTGTGTGTGTGTGTGTGTGTGTGTGTGCAATTTAAGAATAGAACTATTCGATTTTTCCTTTTAATGGGGATGTGATTTCATGTTATGCATTTATGCTCTTAAGAACATAAAGAACAAAGTTTACTCGTTGCTGAAAACAGATTTTCCTCCTGTGTTGTTTTCCTCAGTTTACTCACGTCGAGCTGAATATGTGGCTTGTGCTTGGGTGGGAGAAAATTACATTGTTTATGTGTAAGAGTGGAAGCCAGGGATTTTGCTTGGTGGAAACTGGGTGCTGAGGATTCATGTGGAAACCTACTCGTACAGCATTATCAATCATTCTCTATATGTATCTTGCTTTATTTAATCTATTAATGTGCATTCAAATTCATTTTACTGTGCAAAGTGTGTTTCATCTGCTGAATCTGAGGTTACCACAAGCATGGTATGTATTATCACAACTATGAGCCAATAAGAGTCTAACATTTGATTAACCATAATATAAAAGTAACTATTGTTAAAATATTTTTTTATACTGCTTCAAAATTATTACATTTCATTTGGGATAAATCTGAGTTCCTATCCGAATATTAAACTGCAGCATGTGGAAATCTTTTTCATCAGAATGATTTTTTTCAAATTGTTTGACCCACTCCACAATTCTTCACACACTTTGCTTGAAACTATAACATAGAAATGTTTTTTAAAAAGTGTGTTCATCATTGTCCTGACATTAACATCCACAGGTTTTCGAATGTGCAAACGTGTCTTTTACTTTTATTGCCTCCATTCACTGATTAGAGTCAAAGGGCAGCGCACTGTAAAAAGCTTTGTGGTGACACGAGACCACCCCACGCACTTTCTGAAAGTCAAACGTTATTTAGACATTTGTAGGGGCCATTTCAGAACATGTAAAGATGAGTTGAGCACAAAGGCAAGTGTGCCAGAGGACATTTCACAAAAGAACTCAGGGAATGCTAAGAACACCCCTGGGTGCTTCAATAAATGCCTTTAACCCATTGTTAGGTAGATAATAGCAGCGTTTTCTCCTCCCCTTTCCTCTTGCAATGGAGACACATCTGTGACGTTGGGATAGTGTGTGTGATGCACCCTGTAAATCAGTGAAGTAATCAGATGTGTTTTACTTCTTTTTATTTCATATGTTGTGGAAAATAATAGATTTGATTGTCCTTCTCCTACTTGATATTATTCATATAAAGATATTTCCAGGTCTGATCTTAAATTTGGATTGGGATTTTCTTCTGATCCATCTCGCCACTATTGTTCATCTCCTTCTAAAGATGCTTTTATATTCTACTGATAAAAGGCTCATGTATTACTGGCAATCAAGCGTCCCTCTATTTTGTCTCAGTGGGATCACAGAGGGTTCTGGTTGTATGGTCGGGGTATATATTTTTTTTTTTGACACGTGTTATTATCTTTGGAGTTGCTGAACAACATGTCATTTATAATCATATCCTCATTTGTTATAGCATGCTTGCATGAAGAAGTCACTCTCTTTAGTTGTACAATTAAGGTCTTGCAAATTTTTAGGTGACAAAGAGGCCGTATTCAGACCGCAACTGAAAGATACAAGCGGAGTGATCTAGACAGAAAGAGCACCTCCCTCTGGGTGGATGTTGATGAAGATAATCAATGAGCAGGTTTGACTAGTCTGCTGCAGGTGGAGGCTAATCACATTGTTTAAACCTGGACGGAAAAAAAAACAGGAGGGAGAGAAACAGAAAAGCAGGAGGGTAGAAAAACAAGCCCTTCGGCCCTGAGTGCATGTCACAACATATAAAACATGTATGAAGCTTGTGATGCATGTTTCAAGATGAACAACACAACGGCCTATAAAGAGGATAAAATAATATCCACCTCAACCAACTACAACATTAAAATGCTGCACAGATGTTCATGCACCAGTAATAATAATATTGTATATCAGTGACAGGGCTTTTCTACTTCTTCTTTCAATATTTGCTCTCTCCACCAGTTCATGCAGAGCACAAAAAACACACACATCTATTTCTAACACCAATCTAACACCATGTCTTCCCACTCAAAATATAAGGTAATATGTTAAGAGGGAGAGAGAGTCATGTTTGACTCCCCCCCGACTCTATCCATTTCCCCCTGTCCTGTGGAACAAAGCCCAGGGTCAGAGAGGGTCAAGCTTACTGGTGACATCTGCTAATTGTCCTGATGAGCCGCCCTCTCTTGTCCCTTCAATGCCAGTCTCACTGTAGGTGTCTGGAGCTGTGACACACAGGCAGCTGCCACCTTTATGACCTATACCTCCATAAGATCATTTACCCCCCGACTCCAACCCCTGTGGCTCCCCCCTTCACTTTGTGAGGAGCGGTGATTGCGTGCATTAGGAAACTATATCTGATAATGTAGGTTTAAGGATGGGACAGTTTAGGGTTAATGAAGCCACTGGAGGCAGATACAACTGTGGAGCCAACAAAGCAGGAACCATGTAAAGATTAAACTGTAACATCACGTCTTAAAACCCATTTTCATAGACTTGCTTTCATGTGATGTCTTTTTCCCTTTTTTCTTTTCACATTTTCTTTTACTTGTTCATGATTTTTATTGTCATATTACTGCTTTCATGTGTTTTCGATTTCATGTAACACAGCTTTATATTTATTTATTTGATCTGAACACTTCCTTGTTTCCGACCAACTGGTTGTCTGGCCTCCTTGCAATTGTTGTTTCTCTTACATTTACTTGTCTTGCTTTGCGTACTTTGAAAACTCTGTCTATTAAAAGTGCTGTAAAAATAAAGTATATTTATTTATTATCAATTTAAATGCCTGTAAAGTGTGCTCTATTGACTGACACTGAAATTGTTAAATTCTGTATTAAACCCACAGAGATGCACTCTTTCAGCTAACTTAAGTTTCACCTTCAAAGTTGGAGATATGATCTCATTGTCTGGTAGTATTGCACATGTTCTGTATTATGTTGTTGAAGCTCTTTAATGAAGCCTTATAATAACTTTTTATATAATCATTTTTCAGTTACTCGACTCATTACTCTCCATTAGAACTGTCTCAGCCTGACTGATTTTGTGTCTTTGGCAAATTCTCGACCGCCACAAAAATTCCAAATACAGCTCTTTGTGTTATTTATTTGAGGAAAATGGTGCATTCGAGTGGAAATAAATCGAATATCACTTCTTTGTATAGTTTCTTTCTCTTCTTGAGAACCTAGTCACACAAACATGACTCACAATTCACATTCGTTCTGATGATTCAGAATATAAGATTTAGCAATATTTCTGAATGTCTGATTATTATAAATAAAAGAAAATTGAGCTTTAAATGGGTTGTTTGGAATCTGGACATGTTTAGATTTCAACTATCTTAGACAGAAAATCCATATGCTTGATAAATGACTTCAAATCAATTCTAAATGTCAATTCTTTTCCCCATCAATGATAGACTAAGTGTTCAGGACTGTCAAATAATCAGTGGAGAGGTTTGGTGTAAAATCATAAAACAGTAATGGAACTTTTAAATCTGATTTATGCCACGTCTGCAGCCAGTGTGGCTACAAGTGGCTGCAAAGATCAGATGGTCAGTAGCTCCCATAAAGTTGTTAGTGGGCTTCTAATTAAACCTACGCGCTTTGTGAGGAGTCAACGGGACAAATGGAAACAGTGGAAACTGGAGCACGAGGGAGAAAAGGCGCAAACTTTCCCCCTTTGATGAGTCCATCAATTAGCATCACAACCAGCGTTCACGTGTCCTACCAGCGTAAAATCTCACATTCGCAAATAATGACAAGCCAAAGCACAATGAGGAACACGGAGGGGAATAAAGGGGGCACATTTTAACCAGATGCCCGGCAATAAATAACAGGCTCGGTGCCCCCTCTCTCTCTCCAGCTGAGAGCGGGCATTTACATTTTGAAGTGCCGGCACGGGGGTCCACCAGGGGCCGGAGCGTGTCCTGCAGGAATGACAGGGGCCACAATTGTTCGTGCAGGACGCGTTGCTTTATTTTGAATGAAATGTAAATTGCATGCTCCGGCGGCGTGTGCGCAGACTGCGGAGCCCATATAAACATCTGGGGGGAGCGCATGCACAGCCACATGCGTCCTGGTCGGTCCTCAGCTGAAATGCAGCCACTTGCAGCCAAACTACCGCTTGTGCACAGAACACCTTTTTCTGTGGAGGATATTTTGGACCCCACGAAATTTACAAGGAAAATATTCTGTTGTGAAGGCGCAGCAGCTACAGGTGAGAGTAAAACTTGTTTTTGTGGACCATGTGTGTGCTGATTGTAGATAACTCCCAATCATTTCTCTTTTTTAAAATGTATTTTCCAAAGTAATTTTTCATAATGAATTTGTTTTTATATTTTAGGAGCCTTCGCAAAAAGGGATGGACCCAGAGAGAAGCAGCACCCCCCGGCAGGTGAAAGCTGCAGCCCGGAGGAGGAGGCTCTGAGTCCGGAGAAGCTCGACGAGTCAAAGGCAAAAAAGAGCCGACGCATCCGCACCGCGTTCAGCCTGGAGCAGCTGCAGGTCCTGGAGCGCAGCTTCCACCGGTGCCACTACCTGTCGGTGCTGGAGCGACACACCATCGCCACGGCCCTCCGCCTCTCAGAGACCCAGGTGAAGATCTGGTTTCAGAACAGACGCACCAAGTGGAAGAAGGAGCGTGTGCAGGGCAGCGAGCCGGAGGAGGAGCGCGGCTTCGCGGCGTCCTTCACCTCCCACCCCGCTCTCTGCTCCTGTCCGAGCTGCAGGCCGCTGCTCTGCCGCCACCTGCAGCTCCCCGCGCCGCTGCCGCTGCTGCCGCTGCCCCACCACCTCTACTACATGTAGGCCTGCACTGAGGGACTGAGCTCCGCTCAAAGTGGCACTGTAGAGCTGCTCTAGTGTTCAGGACTGAGATTAATGTCAATACTTACAAATGTTTATTATTTTCTACTGTAATTATACTATAACTTATTTTGATAAACGCTTTTATATTGATTCATTGGATCCTTGTTTCATTTTATATGACTTAACTCTTTATTCCCTGAAAGTTTAATGCTGGCAGCAGAAAATTAACTTATTTATCACTACTGTGGATTTACATGTAGACCTTGAGCCTTATGGCTGCATTCAGCTATGGACAGCAACATGTTTATATATATTAAAATTATTACCAGTAATAGTAATGCAATACTCACCAGGCAATATTGGCAGCAGGGACATGTTATGTCTGAAAGGGGCAAACGTTGTGCAGTTAAGTGGTTTCTTCCATCTGATGGTGAGGACAGTGACAGTGAGGGAGTAGATTTTAAAAACCGTAAGGACAACAATATAGGATACAAAAAAAAATCTGATAAAATCAATAAAATCTGATAAAATCAATAAAAAATGTAAAACATTGATTCAATTGGATAAGAGAATAAAAAAAGTAAACAATGGGGGGGTTAAAGCTGCATTACCAAAGGTTTATAACTCAGACTCATGCCAAAGGTACCTGAGAAGAAAGATGTTGGTGCAAGATCATGAAGTGCTTTTGAAAACAAGTAAAAGAATCTCAGTTTTTGAAATGGAGAGGTGGTCAATCCATTCCCTCCTTCTTATCCCGGCCAGAAGTCTTCTGGTCTCCAGACTTCTGGAATATGTGCCGCTGATTTATCACATCGTTGGATATAGACCAGAAAACAAAGCATCGCAGTACAGTTTGTGAGCGTCACTCAGAGACCAAACGTTCCTCATACATCTTGAATCATGAATTACTCTTTATTTGCTGTTTGTGATACAGTAAGTGTTGGGTGGAAGGTAGGAGCAACAGAGAATGACGTGGTCGTACAAGTAAAGAGTGTTGTTATGCAGATACAGAGAGCAGAACTGCTGTGCTCATCTCCATTTTATGACTGAAAGACAACTTCCTGCAGAGGGTTCACACAGCATGAGAACTGCAGACAGACGTAACTTCATGATGCTAAGTCTACAGCCATGCTGCAGCACTTAGACAACAAGCTGATTTCAAAGTTTACCATCTTCAACATCTTGGTTGTGATGCTTTGGTGCAAAAAAACTTTTTACCACCTGATTGTGAACATGGATTTATATTTGTTGAAAAGAGCTCTTTGCTGCTACCTCATCTTCAAACACTAAGCAGGCAGTGAAATAAAAACAATCATGCTTTATACCAATACACACATACAACAATTTCGTTAAAAATGTTTCCCCCTAAATTTCTTTGTGGAAATGTTATGATTGACAGAGGTCATTTCTCGAGTTTAGCTAGAAGAGGTCAAACTGTCTCTCAGCCAAAGATGGACGATATTAAATGTTACTTGCTGCCATCCTGCAGAGGCCTTGAAGGAATCTAACCATATTCATGCATCAGGTTCCGGGTTCAACCCTGCCGGCTGACCAGAGCTTGTCGGTGTGGAGTTTGTTCTCTCTGGTCACTCTGATTTCCTCCCACAGATCGAACACATACAGTTTGGGTTAGGGTGTCGATGTGAGCGTGAATGGTTGGTCGTCTCCATATCATTTTTAAACATTTTCTCTTGTCTCTTATTCATTATAGGGTAATCCATTTATTGAAATCTGTATTATTAGTTTAAAATGTATAATATTTATTTTTGTCATTACAGGCAGAGCCGTCACAAAATGCATGGCAACCTAGAACCATTGTTCTGACAAAGTATTGAGTTAGCATTGGCTTTTTATTTCTTCATGATTTTATTCACTTTATTATCATATCAAATATAGGAAATGATAAAGGTCACAACCAAAATAACTTTTCAGGAAGAAACTGGTCCAGGGCCTGTTCATCCAAAAGCGCACCATCCTATACAAATCCTTTGTTAGCGATAGTGTTGTAAGGGTGTGTGCGTGTGTTTGGTAATATCACACACAGAGTGCACAGCAGAGAAACCTGTATGGACTCAGGACAGCAAACAAGTCTATCAACCTGACCATGACACAGCTCAGTCCATTTGACAGAGCGCTGCATACTCTTGTGGCCAAAACGAGTACAACAACAACAAACAAAAAAATATAAATTTACTCGAATTACAACTGAGGCTAATGTGAATCTTGTTAGATTGTTAAGCAAAGAAGGTGATAGTTACACTTTCAGTTCAAAGTTCAACATCACAAATGTGAACCTCAGGATGACGCTGGAGAAAAGGTCAGTGGAACTCTCAAGACTAAAGGATTTTCTGAGGAACCTGAAATTGTCCAGTAGTTGCTGAGACAACAGAGGATCATATGTATGGTATCAAATAATCTGTCTGTTGCATATTCTGCTCTGCCAAATGAAACACACGCACACACGCACACACACATACGCACACACACACACGCACATGCACACACACACTCACACACAAACTCCTGAGCACATCTGTATGCAATTTAGCACACACTATTATCCTCAGATGTCAGGGGGTTTTTAACTCTCAAGACAAATCAATGAAATGTTTAGTTTTAATAAACCATTGAAAAACTGTGGACAGAAAACAAAGAAGCTTAAATGCCAGGGAAAAATTAACACTGATAACATGAAATGTTGTGTTACTATTGGCTGATGATGAGCTTTTTACCTGACAGGCTGGTGACCCTAGTGAAACTGATCTGAAACCACGTCCATCGGTGAGGTATTGGAAACAGATGGAGACAAAAAAACCAAACAAAGATGACTGGACAAGATGGAGACGGACACTCACACACACTTACACACAGGGTTCTGAAAAAGCAAAGCCAAAACTGTGAGCGTGAGCAGGGAAATGAGTCATAATTTAATCGAAACAAACGAAGATTGTTTCCATGGCGCATAATAAAACACAAATGATCTGGCTGATATGAAACATGCAGAATAGAAAATGTTTAATGCTTTCTTTCCTGTAACCTTACAGACACACAGCCGAGCAGATTAGTCTCACTCTAAGAAAAGTTTCAGACCAGACCCAACTGAGGAACTGATCTGACACTGGTATCACTGTGAATGACAGTGTTGATGTCCAGATCCATAGTCAAGTCTGTCCTGATCTGCTCTCTCATATGATGGTCTGGTAATCTGAATCTGCAAAATAAAAGTTTTGAGAATCGTTGTCCAAGTTAAACTCCGGAACATCCTCCTCAGAATTCAGCATCCTCCTACTTGGTCAGAGTTTCTGAAAAATGAAGTGCAGCAAGTTCAAATTGGGATTTATTCCATGTACATTAAACTATTGTAAATCAATACAACAATTGATTCCCTCTTAGGTAATTTATCTTCCACATATTCTTAGTGCAGCAGCTTTTACCCATTACAGAGTCACGTCTCTTTGGATGTCAATGTTTCGGTCAGTTGACATCTTAACAATGTTTTCATGCATTGGTACAACACTTGGTGCAGACGCTCATAGATTCCAAGCAGTGACTCCAATTGACATTAACGTTCTTGGGAGTTTCCCTGGCGTGTGACCATGAGATTTTCAAAGCGCCACTGTACTAGAGTGCAGCCTCACAGAGAAACTAGCATGTCAAGAGTTTTTTTTCTTTTGTCTTTGACTCATCACAGCACTTTCCATGTCAGGGTTATATCTTTCATATTTGTGTTATATTTTATTGTTTTATTTATTTTTTAAAGACTTGAACACAAATTCTCTCTGTTGACTTTTTCATTATGACTCATAGAATCAAAAATCTTTATATTAAACATTTGTATTCTATACAGTGAGCAAACGTTTTCCTTATTATATCACCCAGGACCATTTAATCCACATCTTGTTTTCATTAGATTGTTGAAATTTCTCATCCATGTTTTCATAATTGAATGGAGTCTGTCAAAGTCCAGAACACACAGTGGGAATTAAAGTCTGTAGTCATAATCCAGATTTGGCCACGATTGATTTTCAGGATCTTGGAGTGTTTGCACTGTATGAAATGTAAATACTGTAAGTCGGGACACGTTGCCATATATGAACAATGGAGTTATTGATGCTGTCTAATGTGAAAAGGGTTGCAGTTAGTGACTAACCCGGAAAAAATCATCAGTCAAATCCCTCAGAGTTTGATTTTTGTAGTTTTTGTTTTTTCGAAACCCTGCTATTATTACCCTCTTTTCAAGCAGCAGCAACAGGCCAATGTTTTTATTGAAAGGCTCTGGTAAACCAACTTACACAACCTGCCAAACACCAAACAACAGACAAACATAGTTAAGCCATTTTGACATATGAACTTCAAAATGATCAGAGAATGAGGTCTGGACATTGTCCAGAGTTTACCTTTCACACATCCAGCGCACAACTGGAGATTGTCCTTGTGAGACATGTTCTCACCTACTGGAATTATTCCATTTGGTTTAGCAGAGTGGTTGTGTCAACATCCGTCCTCTAACTCACTGTGAGAGACAATGTCCTGCTCTATTCACACATTGGCTCAGTGGGACATTACACAGAGTTTGGACCAGGGAGATGGCAGAAGTTTGATTAATGCCCAGTCCAGCTGATACATTCACACATACAGCTAGCTGGATCATGTTAGTAAGTTTGGTCAGAGACCAGCTGGTGAATATAGAGCCGCATTTAGCAGCTAAACAGCCCAATGTTTCCCATATGAGTTGGTAGAGACCAAAAACAGAGCTTGAAGAAAGTGAATGCAAACTTGAATTTGTCACATGGGCACAAACACTTCTCCACTTCCTGTGTCAACTGTGTAAATAATGATTTATTGTTATTGCTGTTGTTTCAGCCACAAGGGGACAACATAAATGGATACAGCTTTAGAACATCATCAGTGACACCTCAAAGTGCAAAACAAGTGTATTGAGATAAGAGCAATAGAGTGTGTGTCTGTGTGTGTGTGTGTGTGTGTGTGTGTTCGTGTGTGTGTTTGTGTGTGTGTGTGTGTGTGTTTGTGTGTGTGTTGCTTATGAATTTAACTTTCCTTTTCTTCTTTCTGTTGTTGCATAGTCCCACTTTAAACTGCTGAATATTTGCACAGCAGACCATAGGAGCTGCAGAACGCCTGATTGTTGCACACATTGATAAAAACCTAATTTTCACTTATTTCTGTCTATCTTTCTCACAAAAGACTCAAGCACATGCCCTAATGTTTTATGGTGTTCAGAAGAAATGTGGAGGCTGAGCTATGAACTTCCAATTGTCTCTCTTTCCAAGTTGTCTACTATCCTAACTGAATCCACATGAACTTGAAGAACACTCTCAACTCCTCATGTGAACACCTACAAACCAGAGTAAAAAGTCTCTTCTTCTCTTTCTTTCCTCCTTTCCATGTAGGAATGTCACATGTGGCAGATGCTCCTCCCCTCTCCTCAGAGTTGGGTGAGGGGAAAAGGGGGTGAAGGGCCATGAGGGAGAGATGTGACTGAGGAGTGTGTGGGAGAGGAGGAGGGAGCAGGACGAGGCAGGGAGGTGTGTAGCTCTGCTGCTGCTGCTGAAAATCCATTTCCTCTGCTGTAACACGGCCAGGGAGCTGCTTTAAAACTTCCAGCCCTCAACATTTTCTTCCTCTTCCACGCTTACCCTCCATCAGAGAGAAGGAAGCTCTGCAGACCTCCACAAGCTCATCCTTTTGTTCTCTCCCTCCTCCCTTTCATGTGCTCTGAGACCCGAGGCAACTGAAGCTCTGCGTCTGCAGGTCAGATGTTGGTTATTGTGAGCCCACAGTTATTTTCACAGCTAGTTTGAGATTCAGGGCTCTTCCTGGAGCACGTCTGGTCTTTTTCCTCCCGATTTGTGTTTTCGTTGGAGAGATGAGGGCTGAGGTGCTGCTCATCTGGGGCAGTTTGACTCTGTGCTGCGTCCTGATCTGCGCAGGAGAAGAGGTACAGGACAGCAAACTCTCCAGAGGCCGGGTTCAGGTGAGAGAGAGTAAAGGACTGGTCAAACACAGGAGACAGGAGGAGGAAGGAGATGTTTTAATGTCAGACGAGCCTGCTGAAGCAATGGAAGCTGAGAAGACAAAGCCAAAGAAGAAGAAAACTCCTGAGGAAATTGCAGCAGGTGAGTAGGAGGCTCTGCAAACCCTCTTACACATGGTAAGATTAACACAGACTCCAGGTCAACAAGTGCTCAGTCCAGATGATGCTGATCAGTCATTGAGTCGAATCATTTATGGACATGTTTGTGCATGATTTGTTTTTACTTTTTCCTGGCTTCTCCTCTCTGAGCTTCTGCTACAGTTTGCAGCCAAAACACAGAGGATACACAGACAGGATAAATCAGTACTTGGAATGCACTGAAAAAAAGAAGCTGTTATCTTATCCCCTGTCTCCAACTGTCTCTCTGTGCTCATCCAGAGATTTTCTCCTCTCAGACAATATGTTAACCACCATATAAACACAATTTTTTTAGTAGCAGTGGAGTAGGGGCTGGGGGAGGTACCTCAGTGGTTCAGAGATGACAGGGCAGAAACCTTCTCTGATTCATTCCAACACTTTCTTGGCAGACACTGTTGCTGGCAGGACCTGCTCTCTCTGCTGGGAAGTTGTGAACAACAACTGCTCATGTTAAGTAGCCTGGCACAATGATCAGATAGAGAACGTTTACCATCAGAGTGGCGTCTGTGCCTCCATTATGTCTACAACTGTGAAAAACACGGTCTGAGCAGCAGCAGAAATATTTCCACTACCATTTTCCACAAGCGAGCAGACGGGATTTACGAGAGGCCCACTTTGAGTAGTATTGATGCAATAGCACTGATGTTCTGAATGTTAACTTTCCGCTGAATGAAGCAAAACCACAAGCCATGTAGCCAGAGCGTTTCATGTGTGGCTGATTTGTGTTACATAAAGGCCATAATTAACAAAACCAAAGACACCAAACTTTCTGTCATGTCTGTCAAGCTTTGTTTATCCAGGAGATGACTCTGCTGACTGTGCAGAATACCTTGCTCCTTGCTCAAGAGAACTCCAGGGGCTGCTGAGGACATAACGTGTTGTCTTTTTCTGCAGCAATTTTCAGAGCCTGTCAATAGAATGAATGCTGCTATCTTCTGCATAATTTAGGTTAAGGCCTTTGATATTGATTTTCTGTGTGCGTGGTCCGATTAACCTTCTAGGGGCCCAGTGGCAAAAGTCTTGGGTTGAGCCCCCAGACCCAAACTCAAAGTTCACATACAGTTCATCATACATCATACTTAAGGTTTGTTGTGATAAAAAAACAACAACAAAGGCTATGACCATAGTAACAACAAGTGCGTGATATGGCAACAGAAAGCTTACATGAGCAGAGATGACCTTGGTTCACACCTTCACAACTCTCTCTGACTCTGGTCGGGTTTTGGACAGAAATGTGCTGCCCGAGAAAGTCATGTGTTTTGTCTTCACACCTGAATCTTACAACGAATCATGAGAGCACAATACAAACAAGCAAACTTAGTTTATTGTGTCACAGTTGGCTAACAAATGTCCATGATTTATATGACCATAAACTGATAAACCTGCTGTGAACCTGAAGTTTAGGACATTTGAGGCCTCAGGGGGCCAGGCTTCATCCTGCTATGACTGCATGTTACCATTACACATCATTTGGCAAGAAAAGTATTTGCAAAAAAATATAATTGTGTCAGGGATATTACAACTGCAACAGCCTCCGTTCACTCTCTCATGTTGTGTAATGTAAAACGTAAAATCAAAACGCCAAGAAAAGGTGACTGACAAAACATGTCCATGCAGTGCACCCTGGGGGAGTAATGTATGGGCTGTCACAGACTGCTGTGTTTATGCACCAGTGGAACATCAGGAAATATGTCCAGCAGAAGAAAACAAGCAGCCCACTGTGTGTGCGTTGGAGTGGTGGTATAATGTGGGGCGATCAAAAAACACCAAACTCTGAAGCACTTTGAACATCTCCTCTATGTCATTTTCTCGGCAGCTCCATGTGAAACCACCTATTTCATACTTTCAAGTTTATAAGTAGTTTCTTGAGAGGGTGTAATGCAACACCTCTGCATTACTGCATGTCTGGAAACAATTTAAAGCCCCATCCGCCTCTTTGTTTGTCTGTGAACTTTATATCTTTAAAACTAAAGGCTGGGTTTGAATACCATTGACTGTTTGTACATTCTGAGTCAACTGAACAAGAATGAATTGCTTTATTCAGTATTCTGTTGTTAAGTTATATTGACAAGAAGTGTTACTTGGACGTGCTTTCCAGTTTTGTGATACTGGCATGATCCTGTCAGCTGACAGTATATTAATGGTGTGTGACAGTATAGATCATTAACCATTTGCTGATCACTTAAATATGCACATGCATGACTCTGCAAGTGAGAGCCCAGCAGATAAACCAGTCGGATCAAGATATTACAAATATTAGCTTGCAGATGCTGTGTTCATATGTCGATGTATATTACGTAGAAAACATTGCAGAGTGTGAAGAATATTCTTCCAGTGGTTCAGAAGCAGTGTCTCCACTACATCTTCTTTCCCATCAGAGAGCAAAGACATTTGGATCTTTAGAAATCATTATTGGACAGTTAAACAGCGAATATTGACACTACTAGCCCCAAACATCTTGTATCAATTGTGCTCTACTCATCATAGAAAATGTCATGTAAATGGTTTGTATTTATAAAGAGCTTTTCTAGTCTTGATGACCACTCAAAGTGCTTTACAGTGCAGTTTGCCATTCACCCATTCACATACAGCATCTTCCCCAAGGACACTTTAACATGCAGATGTGGAAGACTGGGGATGACCACTCTCTGGGGAAGACTGAGGGCGACCACTCTACCCCTCAGCCACAGCCACCATGTGACTCATCAGTGAATAAAAGACAACAAGCCCCCATCATTTTTTTTAAATCACCAAGACCACATAAAAATGTGACTCTGGATGATCTGGATAAAAGTCAGTTTTGAGAAACTCAACACTGACACCCGCACACAGAGGATATTACACCAAATGTCATGCACCGTTACCTCGATTAAGAATACAGATTTCTTGAAGTTTTAAAATTCTTGGAAACATTTGCATATAAGTTAACAACTCAGCAACATATAACACAGGCTCAGTCAATTTCATGCAGAGAAGTGGCAATTTATAACTTTAAAATTGTGACTACATATTCTGAAATACAAATGGAATCTTATGTGCTTTTTTCCTGAGTTCTCAGATATCACTCAATGTCACTCTTGTCGTAGCATAAAAGAAGGAAAGCAGTGAAAACATAAATCTATAAATAATACAATTCACACATTGTATCTTGGTTGTTGATTTAATCTATACATGAACAGAAATTATTTATTTTGGGAGCCATGTGCTAGAGCGTGGGTGGAGTGACAGCATCATTGAGTCTTGTTTTGAGGTTTCCAAGTTCAGCACAATAATTCCTTGAAATTGAAAGAATAACTTTAGTTAATGGAGAAGAGCTGTAAATCTGCACTTGCTCACTGTATCTGGCAACCTGTGCTGCAGCCAGAGGTGCTGCACAGAACCACTTGGCAAATATGCAAACCTTTGTTCACCAAGAATTAGCTCCAACAACTTGCCCACGGATTAAACAAAGGTGCAACATGTTGATGAATAAGCTTTCGAGAGGTTAATGGGTTTATTTTCAAATGTTATGTATTTCCTGTCTTTATGCTAAGCTAAGCTAAATATGGTCTGGTTCCGACTCCGTGCTTGACACAGACAGTGAGTGATAATGAGCTTCACATTTCTCTCAGAGAGAAAACAAAAGATTTTTCCCAAAAGAGACCAAACTCATTTGATTGACCTTGTGACTGCTTATTGCACCATCAAATTCAACTCTGTCTTCTCTTATACAATGATTCTGTCACTCTCACAATACAGTATTGTGCAAGGAGAAACTATCTGGGGAGATTATTAGTCCTTGGCAAAGTTCCTCACTCTGAATGCTTTCTTGTTTGGTCTCAGACCAATTGGCTGAATTCTCCTTCATGACCAGGTCCTGCTGACTTTATATACCACAAGCATTGTCTGTCCGTCTGTTTCAGTTTTAACTGGCATGGTGTTTGTCGTAAATACATCTGTTCTGACTAACAAGATAAACAGGCAGTAAAGACGGCCTGCAGAGAAACATTTGGCAATAAAAGTTCATATAACCCTATGCAATAAAATGTTGAGAAAAGCCTTGCATAACTGCTTTACATGCCATTCTCTGTTACATGCACAGATTCACCATACTGGTTTCACATAATTGAATGTTTTCCTTTTAACCCATCTCTCTGAAGCCAAAGCAAGGAAAGCTGCCGAAAAGGAAGCCAAAGCAAAGAAGCAGAAAGCTCCTAAGCCCACCAAAAAGCCAAAGGCCCCAAAACCCACCAAGAAACCCAAACCACCAAAAGCCACAAAGAAGCCTAAGGCGCCCAAACCCACCAAGCAAGCGAAGACAACAACCACAGAGCTGCCAAACATCAAGCCTCCTTCTCTTGAGGAGGAAGAAGAGAAACTGCTGATTGAACTGGGCTGGGACACATGTATGTAAACTTAAGACTTATACTGACTGTTGACAAGAATATTGCAGATGACTTGAGTAAAACGGGGCCACACCACTCTGTCATTTTATCCTCACAGTGTTTCGACCTGTGACCCCAAAGGGGCCTGCGTGGGAAGAGCCTGTTGAGCCAGGCCTGGGTAAGACTTTAATGGGTCACTGAACTGGTTTCTGGGCCTGCTTGTATTTAGAAATGCTGGAAAAAACAGTGTTAAAACCCTGGTAGTTTGAGTCCATTTATCAAACTTCCTACTTTAAACTTATGTATTTCTAAACAGATGTAAGGTTTGAATATTGACAGGTTTGTACAAAACAGGCTTCATGTAGAGACGCATATTGAGGCACAATCAAAGCAAAAAACTGCTGTTCTCCATTCAGTAGATATATTATTTAAATGTTTTTAAAAAGCAGATTGAGACAGATGACAGATAAATAAAGAATACAAATCTACAGAAGAATATATTTTAGCTTTTCACGCCTTTTCCTGCAGATAATGACAGTGAATTTCTGTGCTAATGTGGAGTATCTTTTTGTTTGATGAGATTTTGCCATAAAACAGTTAATCATCTTAATCATCACTGCAAATTTATTACAATTATTATACATTTTGAGTTAAGAATACATAAACTGTGCTTTGCTTTTTGCAGATTTGGTGCATGACAAGAAAGTAACCACAACTACTGAAGTCATCATGTACATACCAGGTACTCCTTGTTGTTCAAAGCTTACTTTGGGACAATGTGTCTATTTTTCACTGTTTTATTGGCAAGTTGGTATATGGGTTTGATATACAAAATATATATTATATAAGGCCTGATGAACTGCAAATATCATATAACCTACATCAGGTTTATTGTAAATCAATTTCAAAACAACTGTCTCTTTAATATTCATTTTTGTTCAGCCCTGTATGTTTAATTTAGGTGTGGTTACCATAACCTGCCAATTTCAATATATGTGATTACATAACCACTTTTCCGAATGCTTCAATATTTACATATCAGCTGCTGTGGTATTATTTTTTATCTATGTTGAAATATCTATATTAATCAAGGTTATCGAACTCTAAAAATATAAGATATGAAGGAGTCATTTGGAGAAAAGACAAGTTGAACTGTAATTATCTGTTTGCTTCTGTTTCAGAGGAAACCACCACTGTCCCATTTATCGGCCCCTGGTATGAAGAATATGATTATGATGACTGTACGTGTACCCCTGGGATTTCTTTTTTCCAAATCAGATTTATATACTGCATATGCATACTGCACGTCTCCATCATTGACAGGAGTTGTTTTCTGTGTCTGGTTCTTCCTCCACAGTGGCCGCCAAGAAACAAGAAGAGGAAGAGGAGAGAGCTCGAAAGGAAAAGGCAGAAAAAGGTCTATTTATACATTTTTTTGAAATCACGGACACTCACTGAGAACAGTCAGGGCTAAAAGAATAAATCTGGGGATCATTTACATTTTCCATACTGGGAACAAATGTCACAAAAAGATCAAAGCCAGCAATCAGTGTCTCCTACTAACTAGATATTCTATGTGTGTATCCAAACCCTTTTGGATCCTATTCCTCTGAGTCATGAACTCCACTGGTCCATCTCAATCCCTCAGACACTGTCCCGCTGCCAAACATACACACCAGAGAACCAAATCTTTATTCATCTGCCAGCGAAAAAACAAGTCGACACTTTCATTTATTACACAGGGTGGGGGAAGTACTTAGTTCTAGTAGAATACCAGTTGATAACAATGTATTACACTGTATTTTGCGCATAGAAACACCATAGAAACCTGTGCACAGATAATAATTGGACAATAAGTAAACAGCACAGCTTCCACCACCGTTGATGCTCTGTTCTGGGGTGAAAACATATATTAACCTAATGATCTGTGTTAAGAAAACATAAGTTCATAATATATTTCATTCTAGAGAAGACACACAGTTCAGTCTCAGGATCAATCTCATGGTCTTTCAGCAAACTAACCAATTTTGTTCGGGGCCTAAATCTCACCAAAGAATGTCATTGCTGCATTCTTACCATGTGAGCTGGCTTCTCTTTATCATCCTCCATGAGAGTAGGGTTCTTCTTATTTAATCTGACCTCATGGTAACTTGGTAATTCCAATTTCCCAGTTCCAATGGAAGGCACGTTTTTTAACGATGCTTGCATAATGGCTCAGTGAGTGGCAATGTCCATTGGTCGCTCAGCCACATTTGTCCAGACTGAAATGTCAAGGCAACTATTTATTGGATTGACATGAAATCATCAACTCCAAAGGAAGTATTTTCTGGTGCTTTTCAACTAGGGGCAGGTCAAAATTATAATTTGAGACCAACTGGAGCTGAAAGCCACAGACAGAGAAAGGATTGTTTACAATTGGAAAAAATACAGAATAACACCAGACCTTTTGTCATTATTCCTAATTCTTCAGTGGTTTGTCATGGAGGGGGATGGAGGAAGAGCTAACAGCTGCTCTGTGTTTTGATGTGGATTGTTATATAAAGCTCTGTTAACAGCTGGTTGATGTTTTCATATGAGGAGGCCGGGAGGGAATTTACAGACAGGATCTGTTTAATAACGGAGTCTATGATTCTTATGCAACATCTCTGATTTTTCAGGTAAAATCATACGCAGCATTCGAAAACTCTTCCCCAACTGTTTTCTGTTTGACCGACCTTGAAAATATTAAATCAGACAGAATGCACTGACCCGTATTGTAGACAGGAAACGCTTGAGGAATGCGGGAGTGCAGAAGAAGGTGCACTGTACGAGCACATATGGAAATATTTTGTGTGGTGCTGGTGGGTGACTGGAGAGCGAGGTCCACGTAAAAAACACATATTGACACATATTGTTTTTCCATTACACGCTGAAAGCTGAGCGACTGAGGAAGAAGTGGGAGGAGGAGGAAGAGGAGAGGCTGAAGCAGATTTCAGTGCCTACTGAACCAAAGAGTAAGATAATTACTTGATGTAGATTTATTTTGTTTGATTGTCTCTGACTTTTTAAGAGCTAACATTAAATAGTGAAGACGTGAACAACTTAACAGGAATTGCATTAGTTTCAGGTTTGGTACACTAATGATGCCTTCATATATTAATCATTTTTAATAAGTACTTTGTCTCAGCACTTAAGATGGTTTTGAGAGAGTGTTTTAAAATAAAGTTATGTTCACTTGTCAAACAGATCCTGTTAATGGCTGTCTGTGTGTTTTGCTTGTCCTCTCAGAGTGTCCCCCTCTGGGTTTGGAGTCTCACCGGGTGGAGGACGACCAGCTGCTGGCTTCCTCTCAGTCTCACCATGGCTTCGTGGCTCAGAGGGGACGACTCAACATGCAGGTATGCTGTACATTACATGCGCGTGATGATCCAACACTCATGAGGAACACGCGGCGGGTCCGCTGAGTTTGGCTTGAAGCTTAGGCCTGTGGTCACCTGCAGGGCTCCGATAATGAGGACGATCTATACGGCGGTGCGTGGTGTGCAGAGCCAGAGGAACGCAACCATTGGTTTGAGGTCGATGCCCGCAAAGAGGTGGAGTTCACTGGGGTCATCACTCAGGGAAGAAACTCAGAGCAACAGTGAGTCCTTCTAAAACTCCATCTCCACATCACCTTAGTTTTTAGACATAGCAGTGTGACTGTAGGGACGGTCTTCTGGTTGATCCATCACTTTGGTACAGACTTGTGCTTGTGGTACAACTACCGGATGAACCATGAAACATTCATGTTCTCCAGAGGATGAATCCTACTGACTTCTTAGCCTTTTGTTACATGAGGTTACTGCAAAACTAATCACTATCTTCTCTCATCTGACACTCGAGACAGTTTGATTCAAGAGGGAAACATACTGTCCATTGAGAAAATAACACCATATGTGGTAACTCTTACATAAAACATTACATTCAATGTTTTCAGAAATGGGACTTTCCCAGTTATGATTATGACACAGATGTTGACATAAATGCTGCTTCGAAATTAAAAAAAAGTGGTTATTAAAGTAATCAATGAGCTTGTATCCCATGTCTGTGTGGAAATCCATGGCTGTCAGTCTGTCTGTCAAATAAATAATATGTGGAATGTCGAAAATGACTGAACAAGAAATACCCATGTAAATGAAAATCTATAAAATACCAACATATTGACAATGCATTTACATTGGTGAACATTCACCTTGTTATAGCTCTTACTTTGGTCTTCACCACCTCCTGGGGGAAGGTTCAGGCTCTTTTGCTGCTCCAAACAGTTTTTGATCCAACGTTGATATAGAAATATTAATTAATGCAGCTTTGAAATATTTAAATAGGTATTTTTACATATTTGTCATTATGACATTTAATGCTTTTTTATTTTAATGGTAGAACAATTCTCCATAGAGGTCAATAAAACAATTTTAATTGATCTAATTTACTTCCTAGTGAGGATTTCGTTTCCTCCTACTTTGTGGCCTTCAGTAACGACAGTCGTGACTGGACTGTACTTCATGATGGCTATGCTGAATGGGTGAGTGAAAATTAAACAACACACAGTAGCCACCATTTAAATCTGTGCAGCTACACACTGTCTCCCCTCTTTGATCCTCTCCTGCAGCTATTCTATGGAAATGTGGACAAGGACACACCGGTGATGAGCCAGTTCAATATACCCGTGGTGGCACGTTACATCCGCATCCTGCCTCAGAGTTGGAACGGCAGCCTGTGTCTCAGAGCCGAGGTCCTGGCCTGTCATTTCCCCAGTCAGTATCACAGAGAACAGTATCGCAGCACACCTGAGCAAATCTCTTCCTGGGAGAAAATCATGATCCTAAGACTCTCAGTAACTGAGAAGCTTTGTTTTCTTCTCTTAATGTCTGTGCAGCTCTGGTGTTTTGTCAGCACCAGTGTCTATATGCTTTTTCATTCCATTGAGGAATATGTCCCCCACAAAACTGTTTCACAACCTGCACCTCGTAACCTAGATGCTAAAAACTGTTTTACATAACTGCAAATGGTGTTTCTATCATCTTCCATAACTAGTAGCTTTACAGCAGAAAGATATTTGCTGCAGTGACACCAACAGAGTCTCAGCAATGGACAGTCTAGTCTGCTCTCAGTGTGTTGTTTCTTTCAGGCAGTTATCTCAGTGAGAATGAAGTGAACACATCAGACGACCTGGACTTCAGACACCACAACTACAAGGAGATGAGACAGGTCTGGTTGTTTGAGTCAGACAGAAAGAACAGCTGAATACAGCACTGATCCTTCTTCTAACAGCAGTTTTACAGGTGTGTTTTCTCTCCCTGTCTCTCTCCTCCAGATGATGAAGGTGATAAACGAAGAGTGTCCCAACATCACCAGGATTTACAACATCGGTAAAAGCTCTCAGGGCCTGAAGATGTATGCCATGGAGATATCTGACAACCCAGGGGAGCATGAGACAGGTACGAGGCAGCCAGCTAATGCGATGCCACTGCTACTCACCCAGGTCCATGTTTCCCAATCAATTACAAAACTGGAAAAAATGTCATGACAAGCACAAACACATTTTTGAGTTTAGGAGTCAAATAAACTTACCTGGGATTGTTTAGTAGAATATAACTGATCTACACATATTCTGTCCCAACATCCAACTCACTACCTGCCTCTGTAAACCCAGTGCACAAAACATGGAACAAGAGGCAGCACAGTGAGAGCTGCTGTGTTGCCCTAAAATGTGGATGTTGATATCATGCTCCTCTTATGAGAAAGGCACACAATTAGGTATAGAGGGCCTTAAAAAGATGTACTATCTTTATTACAGTGTCTCTCACTTATGTGGAAGTACTACAACAATATTGCAGAAACAAACCAGATTTACTTCACCTAATAATTGAATCTTGAGAGAACACATACATTCACACCTCACCCGAAGTTGGATGTCCATATTTCATCTGCTGCAGCTCACTAGAAACTATTTTTTGATGAAAAAATTGAAGCAGCAGACTTTAAGTCATTAGTTAAGCTCCAAATTGTTGCAGTGTTTTATATTAGGCTATAAATGCTATTGTTAATTTTCTTATTATTGTATTAGTTGTTTTTTTTTCTGCATCTCAACTTCATGTTGTATATTTTTTGTGATTATATATTTTGACAATTTATAGGTAGATGCTTCACTGGGTTTTCTGACTACCCCTTATAATGTGTTATTATATGTTACTATCTGTGCTAAGTAAATCTAATCTATTGGACATTTTTCCACAGTGCAACTCAATGGTCCTTCCCTCAAACCTTCTATCTGATACATTTTGTTCAAACTCAAAACTCGACTTCTGTTAAACTGTTTAAATGTAAGCAAAGCTGACAAGATCCTCACAAACAAGTGACAGGAAACATTAAAAAAAACTCTTTGACCTTGTTATGAGTCAACAGAATTGTACATAAATTGGTGGAGTGGCCCTTTAATTTGTCAAACAGATAGATTTTCATCAAATAAGTTTTGATGCAGATTTTTGTTCTGTTGTATTTATACCAGGTGAACCAGAGTTTCGGTACACAGCTGGTCTCCATGGTAACGAGGTGCTGGGCCGGGAGCTCCTGCTCCTGCTGATGCAGTTTCTGTGCAAAGAGTACAATGACGAAAACCCCAGAGTGCGTCGCTTAGTGGACGGAGTTAGAATACACCTGGTGCCCTCTCTCAACCCTGATGCATACGAGCTGGCCTACGAGATGGTACGACGGGCCTGCTGATAGTGTGTGGCCAAGCCATTATAGAAAAAGCAGGAGATTCACTGTGTTTGTAGCTCCACCATTTTTATATTGTTGTCTATTATAACACTAAATCACTGGCACTGTCATGTAATGTTAAAATTTAAGATATTTTCCATAAATTTTGTCTTGAGCAATTTAAAAGGAATGTTGACCTCTCTTTACATCTAATTTGTTTTGTCTTTGTTTTCATAATCCACATATTTGCCTTAAAACAATCTATCAGATTTCTTATCTGCCGTTTTCAAGTCAGTTTCTGAGAGAGCGAATTTTGATAAATATTTAGGGACTGATGCTGAAGTGCAACGTGTAAAATGTTTTCAGAAACCTAATGCGGTCCCTGTTTCTGTCCAATCAGGGCTCAGAGATGGGGAACTGGGCACTGGGCCACTGGACTGAAGAAGGTTATGACATTTTCCAAAACTTCCCTGACCTCAACAGCATCTTGTGGGGTGCAGAGGACAGAGGCTGGGTCCCACGTATAGTGCCCAATCATCACATTCCCCTCCCAGAAAACTTCCTCAATGGCTCTGTGAGTTTGTTTAATGTCACTAAGGGCCGACCTATTACATTTAAATTCTGAACAACATATTTACATTAAACATTCCTCTATATTTCCTGCTTTCACAGCTTGCTGCCGAGACAAAAGCCATCATCACCTGGATGCAGCGTAGCCCATTTGTGCTGGGAGCTAATTTGCAAGGAGGAGAAAAGCTGGTCGCGTATCCTTTTGACATGCAGCGCCCACCAGTTTCTGTAAGGCTATCAAACTATTAGAAGCATTATCTTCAAACACTAAGAAAAAGTGCTCCCATATAATAATCCTATATTCCCCTGATGTCATTAAGTCGACCGACAGCAGACGTTGGAGGACTAATGGTGAAATGAATGAAGAGACGTGGGCCCGTATTCAGCGGCAGAATGAGGGAGCTCTGAGGGAGACGCCGGACGACGCCATGTTTCGATGGCTGGCCATGTCGTACGCCCACAGCCATCTGACCATGACCGAGACCTACCGAGGTTCCTGTCACGGTGATGATGTCACCGGCGGACAGGGCATCACCAACAGAGCCAGCTGGAAGCCGGTGGTGGGCAGTAAGTGTTGACACAACGGGCATCAGAGGGAAATTGTAAAAGCCTATCAAAAGTCAAGAGCAGAACAGTGGAGGCAAGATAAAGACCACATGGAAATGACAAAGCATTCCCTCTCACCTCTTTAATCATTGTGTCACTACACTCAAATGACCTAACCTGCTTTCCCTTGGTATCCACGGCCCGACCAACCTGTCAGGGGGCCCCAGGACATTAAGTTGCTTTTGAGCACAACACTGTGGATGGCCACTTTATCATAATATCCACATAGACCAACCAACTGATACTCCTATACTGCAAGGGGTGGATAAAATTATAAATGCATGAAGGTCAGCGTACATGGACAAGGACAAGAAGCTGGGACTCGAACTACTGACTTTTTGTTTAGTGGACCACCCACTCTAACTGTTAGTCACAGCAACCCACTACCAGGAGAAAAGAGAAAGATCTACCTAGTTAGGCACTTCTACATTGTAAGTAGTGTGTCACTTCTTTGACAAACGTGCTTAAAGCTCTGTTCCCCTCTCCCACAGGTATGAATGACTTCAGCTACCTGCACACTAACTGCTTCGAGCTCTCCATCTTCTTGGGCTGTGACAAGTTTCCCCATGAAAGTGAACTTCCTCTCGAGTGGGAGAACAACCGCGAGGCTCTGTTGTCCTTCATCGAACAAGTAAGCGGTGAAGTGTTCATCTTGAAGTTGCCGTGGTCAGATTGGATTTAATGTAGGAGGATTCCTGAGAGCAGGTGGCCAACGTGCTCTGTCAAAATAAAACTAGTTTTTCAGAGCTCTGTTCAGACAGACAAGAGCAGTGCATGAAGATACACGGCTCAACTCTTGCCACAATTTAATGTGAATTTCATTTTTGTTAGTTTATTTGTGAAACCCTCGCTACTTTGTTTCATGAATGTACCGTTGGATAGTAAAATAATTGTCGGAAGTCAGGTTTTAATCCAAATTTCAAATATTAAGACATATTAAGCTTTTAATGACTTGAACATAGTAGCACCATCCAGTTGAACAGGCTGAGAGTGATGCACAGAATGCACTCATTTTCATCAGGTTTGTCACAGTTATCCGGAAATATAATAATAATAATGGTGAAGAAAATGAAAATACTAGTGGTAGAGAAGTCATGGCTGGCTAGTGCCCCCCGCTGATATGAATATGATTGTAGTCTTCCCTGGGACTTAAATCTACTGTTTTCTTCTGCAGGTAAATCGAGGGATAAAGGGTATCGTGAGAGATGTGGAAGGAAATCCACTGCCTAACGCCACCATATCTGTGGAGGGAATACGGCATGATGTCAGAACTGGTATGTTGGCCACAAAGACAAAGATATTTTTGCTTAATATGCATAATTCAGTTTTTTGCATTTTAAAGGAAATCAGATCCTAAACAGAGACCTTCCCAACATTTAATTTCAGCTGTCAGTGGAGATTACTGGCGGCTCTTGAATCCTGGAGAGTACAAGGTAACCGCCAAAGCTGACGGCTACACCCCTCAGACCAGACTCTGCATGGTGGGCTACGACTCTGGAGCAACTCCGTGCAGCTTCACCATGGCAAAATCCAATTGGGACAGAATCAAACAAATCATGGCGCAGAACGGCAGGAGGCCCATACGACTGGTCCCTAAAGTCAACGTGGTGAAAACAACTGTGGCCAGCACCGTGGGAGCCAGCAGCCCCATCGCAGAGATAGACGATCACGCCATCGCCCAGAAAGCAGAGCGACTGAGGCGGATGCGGATCATACGCCTACGCAGGCTGCGTCTGCAGAGATTAAGAGCCAGTCAGAGTACCACACCTACTACTACCACCACCACCACCACCACAACGACGACAACAGCAGCCACCACCACCACTGCACCACCTGAAACCGAGAGAACAACCTCCTGGTACGACATGTGGTTTCCTGTGGACAGTTGGTCGACTGAGAACCCGTTCGACAGCATCATATTTGATTCAGGGCCCACACAGGATTACCCCTTTGAATACACTATTGATTGAGCACTGCACTGTATGAACACCTTAATAACCACTTTATGATGCTGCAACATCACAGCTTAAAACACACACACCACACAGGTTGTTAAGTATTTAGTCATCGGAAACATTTCACCTCTTGGGTTCACATTTGAGTGGAGACGAACTAGAAGATTGTTTATTGTAAAAAATTTATAGAGAATTGATCTGGAAGAGAAAGTCTCTGCTGAGCGGAGACTATGGGGCACACGTTTATTTGGGTCTGTTCAGTAAAACTTAATACAGTATGTTACAATACAAATCTTTGTATTAGACAAATCTATGTACAATTTAACTTTCTGTAGCTTTACCATGTGATTGCTGGCCTCAGTTCAACTGATTTATTGTACTGCTGAATGCGTTTAAATAAAACAATGCTATTTTCTAAAATGTTGTGGTTCATCGTTTGTGTGGAGTCATTTATATCACCTGAAAGACCGGAGGTAATGGAAATGCCCCAGCCGTGAACTGGATAAGCTTTTTGAAAATAAAAATGGAAGATTGCAGTTTTGAATACAAAATGTAAATGTGACAGTAATAAAAAATGGTTCTTAAAGAAATACAGTGTATTTAAATGAGACCATTTCCACTTCTCCTGTAACTTCATGTTGATGTGTTGAAATATGATGAAACCATATGCAGCAGCAGACTTTTATAAAGGGTGCCTGAGATGAGTCCTCAAAATGTTCTTGGGAAAGGTTCCTGCAGTTAAAACAGAGCTCAGTATTCTCTTTTAGCTCTTTTTTGTCTCCACCACCCACTGAGGGAAACATCTACCTCTTTAAAGGTACAGTGTGTAGAATTTTGTGATATGTAGTGTCGAAATAGCATGTTGCAGCTGAACACCCCTCACCTCACCCTCTCCTTCCAAACATGAAAAAGAAACTGTGGAAACCTTTAGTTTGTCCAGTCTGGACGAATGTAAAAAACATGGTGGCCTCTGTAGAGAGGACCCCCTCAATGTAAATATAAAGTATTTAAATATAAAGGGCCTTTTCTGGGGTAAAGAAAACTACAATTCATACAATTTAGATCAAATGAACTAGTGAAAACATCATGACGATTATTCTCCATTAAATTTCTGCCAATAGATCCCGTTCACCTAAATCTTACACACTGGACCTTTAACTGCTAAATGTTCCCCCATGTTCACAAGCTGTTCTCTAGAATGAGTCGAGGGTTGAGTGAACCTAAATTTCGATAACCTGTATGAGACGTGCTATATCAATACACTTTGATTGACTTATCTATTCAGAGATCAGTGATCCAGTAGAAAAATTACAAATACTCAGTTTGTGGGGAGCACGCTTTATTTTAATAAACATATTATAAATGAGATCATACAGATACTTTACTCCTCAGTCTGCATTCGGTACATTATGCTTGGATTTGACAAAAAAAATCCAGATTCAAACTGATTCTTATATTTTCTTCTGTCCACACAAGTCGATTTTTGTCTGTATGGACAGGTTCTGATATGACAAACACAGTTTACACTTGTCTCGACTGGTCCAACATGGAGACAATACAATCCTCCTGGTCAATGTCTCTGCCCAGTATTAACATCCAGGACTGATACATGTTCATGTTAACTGCAGCTGCAGCTACGACTGGCCCGCTTTGCCTTTCCTGCCTCTCCCTCCACTGTATCTGAAAGTCTTCAGTGGGTTCGTCCCCTTGCTGTTCTTCTACAAAAAGAAAAAAAATATATAGTTACAGCAAACATCTTGAGTATCGATTCATCTAAACCCATGTGTTTTAATACACATTAGATTTTGTTCTTTGTAAAACATCCAAACAGGTGGGGAAGAACATTCAGGAAAAAAAGAAGGAAAAAACAATATTTATGGTCAAACACACCAACAAGATGAGTTTGACAGGTGAAAGATGTGTTAGATGAAGACAGACCTTAAATATGATGGTTACGCAACCGTTCCTGGTCTCTGTCTCAACCTCCCCCTCTCTCTTATCTCTCCTCTTTTCCACCCATCACTCCTCTTTCCCATCTTTCCCAGTTCTGCTAGTCTGTGTGGAGCTTGCATGTTCTCCCAAAGTCTGCTTCGATTTTCTCTGAGTGCTCCAGCTTCCTCCCACAATGCCACCTGAGGTTAGGACGGTGGGTGTGGAGGTGAGACGCCATTCAGGCCTGGTACTAACATGTGTCCTGAGCGATCTGATCACAAGTGGTCTAAGCCCAGGTCTGAATGCACCCAAACACATGAGGTCTGATCCCTCAGTCCACATTCAGAGGGGTCTGGATGCATTTGACTTCTGTGAATGTGTCCTGGGCCACATATAGGGACAGCCTTCTCCGCTGATGTCCTCTGATGAAGCAAAGTATTTTTACGCTTCTCAGTGACCGTATGTTAAGATGTTTGTGGTCACCGCCACAATACTAACACTGTTCACTAAAAAATAATTGATACTTTTCTTTAAGTGGTCAAATCTGTCTCCATAGCGAGCTGCACATTCATTAATTCAGTCCTGACTCATCGTGCTGTCTTTCTCTCCCACGCTCACAGACAAACATTGTCATGGGACACAGCTGTAACTACAGTTGAATTTTTAAGTCTCATTATGTCTGCAAGATTTCAATGTTCACTATAAGCGTATTATGATGTTCAGGAGTTTCACAGTCAGAGAGCCACAGTTACCTGTGTGTCATTCTATCAGTTTGAACAGAGTCTCACCTTGAAACTGGTCTTGACGACTCCGTCAGGTTTAGATTTCCTCTTCCTCCTCCTCTTGCTGGACAGCGGATTCACCACACCCCTCAGTGTCTCGGGAACTGAGGGAAATTGGTGAAATTGATCAAACCGTGATTTAATGCATGTCATATGTGTTTGTCATATGTGTTTGTCATATGTGTGTGTCGTGTGTGTGTGTCGTGTGTGTGTGTCGTGTGTGTGTGTCTTACTGAGGTACTCAGGTATGTTCTTCAGGTGCGGTTTGACGACAGCAGGGTGGAGGTCTTTGTCATGTCTGAGCAGCTGCAGATCTCTGGGGTTATCCTCGAAATATGTCTGAGCGAGTGTAGAAGCAGCCGATCATTTACACACGTACATATACATACATACAGTATATACATGTATATATTTACTATATCAGATTAGTGACTGTCACTCACCTTGAGTTTTTCTGAATTGAGCAGCTCCTGTTTGATCTCTTTCAGCCTGGCCTCCTTCACCGCCTGTTTCGTGACTGAACGCATGGCGTCCTACACACAAACAAGAGAGTCGTCATCCTGAACTGCTAAAACTCAATCTTTAATAAAAGTAAATTAGAACAAGTGTTTGAACCTTTTCAGAGCAAACCACAGTCCAAACAGTTTCTCATGTGTGATGATAATAATAATAATATGAATAATAATAATGTGTTCTTGACTTTAATAAGGTGGTGACTTACCCTGCACCTGTACCTGAAGCCTTCAATCTCTTCCATCTTAAACTCGTAAGGTTTCAGAACAGAATCAGCATTATCTAAAAAGAAAATGTGAACACGTTAATCTCTCATTTATTACAAGGTCGCACAGTATTCCCAATTAAAATCAGCAGGGAAGGTGCGGGTGGATGATTTTTTTTAACCTTAGGGTGGAGCCAGGCTTGGGGTTTACTCTTGGTTCCAATCTGTATGCTAAGCTAACGAGCTGCTGGCTGTAGCTTCATATTTAAAGTGCAAACATGAGAGTGAAACGTCGTCGTTACCTCCTGTCAGAGCCTCCTCCACCTCTGACAGCAAAGCGAGCTCAGCGTGTGAGATGAACGACAGAGCGCTGCCTGGGTTGTCTGCTCTCGCCGTTCTACAACATCGAGCAAAGTCAACGTTACTGTGGGTTATACATACAATCGGTGAAGTGGGACTGAAGCCAGCAACGCTGCTCACCTGCCAACTCGATGGATGTAGGACTCTACAGTCGTTGGGAAATCAAAGTTGATGACATTGGCAACATTTTGGAAATCCACACCTCTGGAGACTCCATACTCCTTGTCCTTGCCCCTTTGAACATATCAATACAAAAATTATGTTTTTGGTTTCACTACCTGTTTGCGGCTGAAGAGGCAGTGGACAGAGACTTTTTGCATCTCTCTCTCTAAAACCAGTGAAGCTCAAGACTCTGTGGCTCTGGTCGGACCTGGTATTAACATCCGCCCTGAGGGATACGATCTCAAGCGGACAGCGCTGAGCTCATCTGTTCACACCAGGTCTTAAAATGCATCCTGAGCGTGTCTCCTGTGGTCACTTGGGATCAGCTGTCACTTCCCTGCTCAATAGGAAATAATCGCTAATGTTATTATGCCTATTAAGTTATGTTGTTTTACCCAGTCTGAGTGAATGGTGATGTCAGTGTGCGTGTGTTTCCGCAGAGAGAGAAGAATCAGGAGGGGCTGAATTAATCTGGTGCTGCTCTGCTGAAGACACTGAGGTGGTGTCCAGAAAAATCCACATTTGAGTCATTGTAAAACTGTAGAAGTTCAGAGATGAGATGGTATGTGGCCCTGGAATCATTCAAGTTCGCACAGTGAAAAGAATGTGGTCACGTGTCCCTGACCACCAACAAATGTGGTCCGAGTGATCGGACCTCAGGACGCACTGAAGACGCATTCCAGTGCTTTCAGACCTGAACTTAGCGCTGACCACATCTGATCTGATCGCTCAGGACAGATGCTAATACCAACAGGCTCGCTGAGAGCAGTGAGAGAGTAGCAGACGGACAATGAGCTGAAACTCACTATAAAGCTCCGTGAGGCTGAGGGGAGCTTCGGACCCAGCAGACAAATCCGAGTGTTCTTCAACAGTAATGATAAGAACCACTCTGAGGCATAGTTCAGTGAATTGGCAAATCAAAGGCGACACTTCTTGAGAAATCAAACTCATATGACTCACTTTCCTTTTCTCTCTGTGGTCTTTTTCTTTTTCCCTTTGCCCGCACTCGTCTGGGGAGCTGCAGAGGGGTCGGCCAAACTCTGTTCATCTGTGGCGATGATGTAGTCATAAAATCCCTGGTTAAACTGGGTGATGATGTGACACCTGTACAGGAGCGGTGGGAAACATGAACGTGAACAAGAAAATAAAGCAACTTCTGTCTCGTGAAAATTATACAGTACTAGAACTTTCTTAAATATCCTTTGCTCTTGAATTGTAATAACCTGTAGCTTACATATTGAAAGAAAATGATCAATCTTAACGAGGTTGTCAAATAATATCATGGAATTATTTGTCACCTGTCCTCCTCTCTCACCTGGACTGAACGGGCAGCTCAGAGTTGAGCACACAGGCAGGAATACTGAACTGCTCCAGGAACAGCTTCAGTCTGTAGCATCTGTCCACTGCTCCCACAAACACCAGCGTCTTTCCCTGAACCAGTCGCAGCTTCAGCAGCGTGTAGATGAGCAGGAACTTGTCCTCCTCCTCACATTTGATGCTGTACTGCTGCAGCTGGCTGCTGTCCGGGAGCTGAGAGCCCTGAAGCTTCAAGATCACCTGAGAGAGAGAGAGAGTGAACGTCAAAAATCGAGCCCGGCAACTCACACTGTGCCGCTGCAGCACGCGCTTCTGCCGCTTTCTACTGTGTCCAGCTGAAACGCGGACACTGCGAGACTTTGAATGTGACAGTGACATTACAGGGTTGTGTAGCAGCAGCTCCTTCAAGGCCTGAACGTCCTCGGTGAGAGTAGCAGACATCAGGAACGACTGGTAGATCTTCGGCAAATGACTGTGACACAACAAACAGAAGTGGTTGATTAAAGATTATACAGAGAAGATGTAGAGCTGAGTCAAAATTAGACATCAACTCATCAGGTGGAAACAAAAAGACAACTTTGTTGCACGTTATATAAAACACGATGAGGTTTTTAGTCTGTCATACCGGTGATATGTTTATTTCTTTTGCCTACAACTATAACTTGAAAGATAAATTATGTTGTTGTACTTTCCTGCAAAGAACCACAACACTCAGCAGTTTTACTGTGCTGATAAAACTAACCCATATTATCTAAACTGACATCAATTTCACTTTCTCATATCCACCCTCGGGTCATGGCAGTGGATCACGAGTAGACTCACCACAGCAGGTTCTTCAGGTCTGCCTCGAACCCAAAAGAGAAGAGCAAGTCGGCCTCGTCCACCACCAGCATCTCAAGCGATGAATGCAGGGCCAGATTCTGGGCGCTGAGGTGGGCCAGCACGCGGGACGGCGTCCCCACTACCACATCAGGCTTTTCCATTAAGATAGGTCTGTCCCAAGAGTAGCATTCAACAAAAAAAACAACTCATTTACACTTTTACAGTCAATTCTGACTATAATCAAAGAAAAAACACAAAACAAAACAGGCAATGATCAATCTATATGAATTTCTCGAGAACTTAATCTCTGTTACAAAAGCTTCTACATACAATTTTGTACTGGATGTCACTACTCTCTACAGCTCCTTACAGAAATATGTTCACTATTGTGTCTTGAAGTTTTTATTATATCAGCTGTTGCAATCCAACTGTATCGATGTGACACCGTTATTTGACATTTAAATATAAACACATCGCACAGAGGGACTGTAGTGAGGTGACTGAGCAGACCGACCTCTGCGATGACAGATCAGCCTTCCCAGAGATGTCAGCCACCCGCACGTCCCTCGAGCAGAACGCCGTCAGCTGTCTCATCATGGTCTGAACCTGCCGACCCAGCTCTTTGGTTGGAACCAGGATCAGAGCCCTCACGTCCTGCTCACGAACACTCTGAGCACGACACCAAACACAAAAGTAAGAACAGGACCAGCACGCGACAGCGCTGCGATGTGGACTGCACGTCACCGAGAGAGAATATTTGGATTCATGTCCTGAGGAACAATCTTCTGTGTGAACCCAAAACTTGCACCAGGGGGCGACTGGCATGTTTTGCCCAGAACAGGGATCCACTTGAATCCACTATGAGAAATGGTCCTTATTCGTTTCACACTCACCTGTTTGGACGCCAGGATGCGTTGTATGACAGGAATGGCGTACGCAGCCGTCTTTCCAGATCCTGTCCGGGCTCGAGCCAGAAGGTCTTTCCCCTCCAGAGCCAGAGGAATGGCCTTCTCTTGAATCAGGGTCGGCTGGGACCAACCCAGATCTGCAACCGCCTGGATCATGACAACAACAGGGCATGAGTTCACAGACAACAATAACAATGTGTTGTTTAACAGTTTGTGTTGTCAAAGGCTCTTCTAACCATTAACTTTACAATAAACGGTTTTCTTCATCCAAATATAGACGGTTCGATTTATATGTAATTATTCATGTTTATATCCAATATTGTCTTTATCTTTGACTTGTTTCACACACACACACACACACACATACATACATACATACATACATACATACACATATACTCACACACACACTCACTCACACACACACACACTCTCACACACACACTCTCACACACACACTCTCACACACACTCTCACACACACACTCTCTCTCACACACACTCTCTCACACACACTCTCTCACACACACACACTCTCTCTCTCTCTCTCTCACACACTCACTCACTCACTCACTCACACACACACACACACACACACACACACACACACACACACACACACACACACACACACACACACACACACACACACACACACCTAAAGTAATAGTGAACGTGTGTGGTGGTTAACCAATCCCCGGACTACTGAGAAGTTAGCGCCGATATTTCATCACCGAGTTTCCGGTTGTGACTCCATGTTTCTGCTGTGGATCATTACAGGTTCATATATGATGTCAGACTGTTGTTACCTTTAGAAGACGATCGTCTAAACCCATCTCATGGAACTGTAGTCTGTCAGCAGCCATTGCTCCTCTTCACCACTCTCACATGTGCGTCGCAGGGTTTCTACGTCATGATGCCTTCAAGTCCCACGCTCGGACTCCGTCTTTTAACTAATCACCAAATCTTGGTTTTTGTTTACATTCATCAATTCATAAAGTTACATAGAACATGGCCACACTAAAAGATTTTTTTTTGTCTTAGTGTAGCTATTCGTTGATGTATTTGTCCATCTTGTTTTCCTTATAGTTTCAAACTTAAATTGTAAGGAGTTGAAACTTTGTTTGAAATCTTCTGGACAAAACACAAAGAGATTATAAAATATAAAAAAGTTCCATCACCTATGCTGATGTTGGTCCAATTTTTAAACTCATTATGGAGATTTCTACCATAAACTATTGTTATTATTATTGTTGCTGTAATAGTGTTTTTTTTATCTAAACACCCAAATATTAATTGTGTAGCCAAAGAAAAAAGAAGAAGACGTTTTTATTCAAATAAAACCTAAATTATGAGCACATTTAAATATTGCAGCTTTATTTTTGAAAAAAAAAAGGTTTTTATATTCATTGTATATCCTCTTGTGGTATTTATTGAATAACTGTGTTTTATTTTCTATCTGCACTGTTTAAAACTTGGATTAAGATGTTATGGAAATGTATTTTGTTTTATAACGGCTTTTGGAAAAAAAAAAAGAAATTCCAGTCTGGAACATGCTGGCGTCAACTACAGGGAATTATGAGACACCCAGTACATATTTTAATCAAGGCAAGAGCGACTACATGACACATTGGTGGTATCAGGCTTTATTAGGATACACACCTGCATTTCCTCCTATGCATATATGATAAATAAAAGGAGACAGAGAGGTGCCAGTTCCCTCTCCCTGTGGGACCCCAAAGAGGAGAGTAGCACATGACCGGAGGTATCTACGAGTCCAAGCATGACAGAGAAAGGCCTAGATGGACCAAAATTAAGAATCACATCACGGATGCCAAATACATATTTTCAGATATTGTGTCAGAGGCTAAGCTGTGGTCCGCACCAGTAACAGTTAAAAAGGGAGCAGTGTAAACGCTTCAGATCCTGAAATGGTTTGTCGTATAAAGGGCACAACAGATCAATCAATCGATACATTTGTATGTGTATAGACCACATTCACAAATTACTTTTTCCTAAACAATCTGTACAAAGTGTCCTCAATCCTTGACTAGGGTGAGGAAGAACTTACAAAACAAAAGCTATTGCAGAGAAAAAACACCCAAAAGAGCCTCATGTGAGGGATCTGCTGCCAGGACGGACAGACAAGCATTGGTTGTTGCATTGCAACAGAGAAAATCAACAAAATAACAATATTTACAACATTCATGAGAAAAGACAGTATCTAACATACAGTAGAGGTGTATCACTGTTTAATGCATTATGAAAAAGATGTCTGACAGAGATGAAGGGAGAGGAAGAGGGGGTCGAAGGTGCACACACTGACCAAAGAACTAAAACTTTTCATTTGGGGTTCGATGTTTCCATGATGGCCCTTCCCCTTGGGGACAAACAGTTAAACAATGAACTTTGAACGCACCACTTGTTAGCGCCGACATCGTCGTTTGACCGACAGATGGCGACAAACCCGCGGCAGTTACTAACTCACCGACGTCACAATCGCGTTCATTAATAACGAAATAAAAAAAATTCGTCTCTGACCTGCGAAGCTCCCGGTGCTGCACGAAGAATCAGGGAGAACGCGAGGCTGGAGCCCGGGAGCGACGCTTCCGCAACCCGAGGCCTCCTCCTGCTGAGACCTGTTGAGAGGATGGAGGAGCTGCGGGAGGAGGTGGATCCGTGAGGTGGATGCTCAGCCAGCGGACCCACCATCACATCCATCCTCCCACGGCAGATACATGAGTCAACATGGCCGCGGAGCAGCCCCGTCTGTAGACGCGGAACGCAGAAACACGCAGGTGAAGGAAACACGTGGAGGGGACAGCCTGTGGGTTTCACCTCGTGTGATCGCGGCTGCGCTCACCACAGACGCGTCCCACTGTGTTCAGCAGACATTAAGAATCCACAGGTAAGTGCTTGTTACATAACCTCACGCTCGAATGCAGTAATCCCCACAGATTTCAGTTTTTATCCCCATCTCTTTAATTCTAGCCTAACCTCTTATTATTATTATCACTATTATTGTTTCGATCAGTGGCTCCACTTGTCTGTTTAATGGATCTCCCTGCGATGAGCTGATGTTATTGCCTCTCTCTCATCAGATGGCGTTCATGTCCCGGTTCTCTCGGTCCCGGAGCAGCTCCAGGTCTCCGAGCCGAAAAGACTCGGAGCGCGTCCCCCCGAACCTGAGCGTGTCTGAGCTGGAGCGGCTGCTGTACACGGGCAAGACGGCCTGTAACCACGCGGACGAAGTGTGGCCACGACTCTACATAGGAGACCAGTGAGTTTACATAACCCTCCCGCCATTTATAATAACGCTCTGTGCCACTGTGTTGATGGAAACTTAAAGGGATAGTTCACCCAAAAATTCACCCATCATCTAAGATTTATGGTTCCACACACAGCATGCAACGTGCAAACAGGGAGCAATTAGGGGGGTTTGGTGCCTTGCTCAAGGGCACCTCCACAGTGCCCAGGAGGTGAACTGGCACCTCTCCAACTTCCGTCCATGCTGGACTTGAACTGGCCACCCTCCGGTTCCCAAGCCAAGTCGCTATGGACTGAGCTACTGCCTCCCTGCTCACCACCGTGCCAATGGAGGGGTGGGTGAAGTGTGTGAGTGCACGAAACACTTCTGGAGTGTCAGGGGTAAACAGTGTTGCAGCCATATTCAATAGAATTGAAGTAAATGGTGACCACGTCTTCAAATGTATAAAAACAACAGACGAAAAACATCTGTGGTGTCATCATGTCCATAAGCCCAGACGTCCAAATATGACTGGAAAAACATTCAAACTTGAACATCAGGGCTTACGGACACTTGGATGACACCACAGCAGTAGAATGGAAGCATTTTATGTTTTTTTCTGTTGTTGTTTTTTTTGCATTTGAAGAATCAGTCACCATTTACTTCAGTTGTATGGGATTTGGCTGCAACGCTGTTTACCCCTGAGACTCCTAAAGTGTTTTGTGGACTCAAACACTTCCCCCACCCCTCCATCGGCATAGTGGTGAGGAGATAATGACTTCATTTCCATTTCTGGATGAACAATCCCTTTAATGCACACATTAATGGAGTGCTGTCAGCAGGAGTGTTTTGCCATTTGGCTAAATGGAAACACTATATTCTATGCTATCCTAAGAGATGTAATAACAACAGTGGTTTTTAATGTGTAGAGGCTCCATGTGAGGAGAGGAGTCCTGAGAATCATATTATGAGCCCTGAGCAAGTGGGATATAGTTTGAGGTTAAGTGGGGCACCCATGTTGAATGAAGCATTTCTGCAGCAGCATGCATCTTAAGTCAATAAGGCACAAGGCTGCACAAGTGGACTCAGGATGTTAAAGCTGCTGTAAGAATAAAAAACTTAATCTTTTATTTTTAGAATCTGTCTATGTGATATATAGTCTAAATGTAATCCTGTATGTACGTGTATTAACCATTTTACACGTGTCTATGCTGTATATCCATGTTACTAAACTGCATAAAGGGACTGAGCACTTTCACCATACTTCATTTATTTCATTTATTATTTACATGAAGTTGTTTATATTAAACTGGCAGTCACATGCAAATAATGTGCATGGCTGTCACCATATAGTCCTGACACCGAAAGTAATATTTAAACAATGCTAATAACTCACATACTAATAGTATGTAAACAATGGAGTGCCTCTAAAAGAATTCAAATTATTTTAATTCTTTTCCTGCTGTACCGTTCACACTCAACATATTAGGTTTTAGTTTTTTGTCCCATTTTGAGTATAGTTAATTTGCCATAACAGACAAACCACATAATTCATAGCATTATTTGTTTTAAATGATATTGCGACAGCTAACTACCTTCAACTTGACCCCATCAATGAGAAGTGAAAATCACTTTGACTGGCTGATGATGAGCTGTGAAAAAAAAACGACTTGTCTGCAGAGATATCGCATCAGATCGACGTGAACTGGCCAAGCTGGGCATCACACACATCCTCAACTGTGCACAGAGTAAGTGGCGCGGCGGAGCCGAGTATTACGCCGGCATGAACATCACCTATCACGGCATCGAGGCCCACGACTCCCCCACCTTCGACATGAGTGTCAACTTCTATCCTGCCGCAGAGTTCATCCACAAAGCCCTGACAAGTGGAGGTGAGTTTGTGAATGTGGACAGTAAAAGTTAGGTTTAACACTTTAGTAAACAGAGTGCAATTATGTTGATGGCTGTGGCCAAAAGTGTAGAAAAACTTACTTTTCGTGTCTTTTTATTTTACTCAAAACTTTTTTACAATAGCTTTGGATCAGTATGTAAAATTTCAAGATACCAACCCCCAGATATTACATAACTTGCATTTGTTATCATCAAAAACACAGTTAGCCACAGTGAATTGTGATATTCATTTGTATGCAAAAGTTTTTTTGTGGGTTTTTAAATTGAAATAAATACAACATTAAAATTCTTAAAAAATACCCAAAAATGTAACTATAGCTGTGGTTAGTGGACACATTGCAACAAGAAGTTTTGTTTTTGCCCATACTGCCTTCCACCTGAGAAAGATGCCATAAAGAAAAATGCTTGCAAGCACATTTTGCATTAATACAATGCTCTGTATTCTCAGTAATAAGCCTTCAAAGTTGTGGTAATGAGGTGACTGCACTCTAGCAATTGAACATGTGATTTAGTGTTTTGCATTTTGTGATTATAATCGAAGACTTTTTAAAAACCTCATCGCATTAAGAAAATATTTAATCTGTTGTGAAAACGGAGCCAAAGCGAATACTGCGAGTGCTGAGTTACATTTTATCCTCCTGCATGTTTCGAAGCCGCCTGTCCACTACCAGGACACACGTTCTCCTGTTATTTGATTTCACACTGTCTGTGTTGCTGATTTAGAGCTGAGGCCTGTTGAAGCTACGGTAAATAGGCCTATACAAAACACCTCATTATGTGATGATCGCCAGTTGTTTTTGTCTTTTATCACCTGTTGTCCGCTCCAGCCGCATTATTAAGAGAAAGGAGGAAAACCATTCAAATGAACTTAACTTAAAAGTCACTTTACTGAGTAACTAATTACTTTATGCAAAAGCAGTAACTTGTAACTGTAACTTATCGCAAAAATTCAGTAACCTGCCGTACACCAAAGAAACCATGCAAAATTAACTAGCTACAAAGTGATGTCATGAAAAAACATTTAGAGTAGAGGGAGGAGGCATGATAAATGTGATAACAGGCATGTTCCTATCGTTCCTATTGTTCTCTGTGTGTAGGTAAGGTGCTGGTCCACTGCACTGTGGGGGTGAGCCGCTCAGCCACTCTGGTGCTGGCCTACCTGATGATCAGACAAAACCTGACTCTGGTGGAGGCCATCAAAACAGTGAAAGACCACCGAGGCGTCATCCCCAACCGGGGCTTCCTGCGCCAGCTCAACGGCCTGGACGGCATCCTGAGAGAGAGCCGCAAGACGTCGCCGCAGAGCTGAAAACACCTTCAGAAAAACATGGTATCTGAGGTAGCGGCACGCCCCGGTTACACTGAGGGAGATAATGGGACCGAGTCAGGAGCAACCTGTGGGTTTCTGACACTGTGGCTCTGACAGGCAGCAGGTGATCTGAGGATCTGTCTGATATGAGTAGCGTCAATGCTCATTCATTATTATTCCAGTTATAATCAAACACCACAAGCGCTTGATAGTAAGTGTTCAGTCAAGTCCATGTTGTTTATGATCTGGAGATACCACTTACATTTAATTGCCAAACAGCACCCTTACCTGAATGATTCATTAAAATCAAGTCTAGTCAGTGTTATTGATCAGAAATGCGTTTTTCAGGACATAATCGTTAGAACCCATGACAAAGCAGCCCTGGCCTCAATGCATGGTCACACCAGCGTGTAAAACAGCAGAATTTCACAGCGAAAATAAATCCGATTTTTAAAATGCTTTGGTCACAAGAAAGCCATTCAGATAATGGAAGGTAGAACCCGAGTGTCCAAAATGGAGGAAGATATTGTAGCTTTGTCAGTGTCTCTGTGTGTGTCGTCACCTTTTAATCCGGAGATATTTGCTTTCTTTTTGTTTGGTTTTTCTGTGTGCTTGAAGCATCACCCCAGTGGGGGATCTCCTGCCGTGTTCTCACATCGAATTCTCCTGAATTTCTACAGACTTTATACTAAGGGGCCAGCCGGAGAAAGTCTGCAGGTAATCCGGAGCCGCTCGCTCGGACATTTGCGTTCACACAAGCGACTCCTCCAGAGAAAATACGGAGGATCTGCGGAGTTCGGTGCATGTCTGAAAGCATCTTAAGAGTTTAACTGCCTCACAACAGATTGTTTAACAGTTATGAGATCGGCGTTAATGAGTCTCTTGAGTGTTGACCTGTGTTAGCTTTGCTGGCTCACGCACAGTTCATAATACCAGGTGTGAGTCAACGGCAAATTAAAGACAAACTAGGAAGACGCTCAGGGAACTATTTTGACTGACTAGCATGTTTCCTACTACACAATCAAGCCTCTAGAACTAGTGCTTCATGAATTCAGCTGTACTGCATTCTGGTGTGACCAGGCCGAGACTCAAGTGCTGCATGAGAAAATGTGTTGATCTTTATAAACTGATTTAAAATCTTCATGATCTCTCTAAAAGCCTAAAAGCTATTAAAAAAGGATCTTTACAGGGCTGTAACATACAAAGCAATGTGAATCCAGCAAGGGGACATTAGTTTTATGTCATTCCTGTCCGTGCGAACTAATCAAAGTAAGAGACGCCCCAAAATGATCAATAGATTGAAACAGAACACCCTCCTAAGAGTGTGTGCTTACAGCTCAAAGACACATCAGCCCAGGGATGAGCAGCCCCAGTCAAGTTGGCAAGCGTTTGTCCATGAGGGGTCATAAAACAAAAGGTTTGAAAACCTTCTTTCCAATCAAACTTCAGACCATTCCACTGAAACCTATCAAGACAGGAATTCTGATTGTATTGTACCACTGTAACATAATCATAATCTCTGTTACATTTGTTCTTATATCAAGACATTTCTACAATTCTTCTGTCCCTCTGTCTCAGTATCACTGCTCCAGTATCAAGAGGGGGACTGCAGTGTTGACATGATCAGATCAGTTGGAAATATATTCAATTATCTCAGTGGCAGATCATTGCCGCTTGTTTTGATAAAAGGAGATTTACAGACAGTACTGCCACTGCCTCCTGGTGCCACCAGTAAAATCGAGTTCATCTCATTTAACGATGTAACTATTGATGACTTTGTTTTTCAATGAATCTGCTGACCGTTTTTATGATTAATTGATTAATTGATTGTCAAAAAGTTTAAAAAAGTTTAAAAAAAGCCAAACAACAACATCCCAGAGCCCAGACTATGACAATTTACATCTGGATCTTCCATCCATGAGTATCCTTTGAGGGGCGCAGGGGCTGGAACCAATCCCCACTGACATTAGGTGAGATACAGGGTTCACCCTGGTCACCAGCCTACCACATTTAAATTAGTTGTTATCTCCTTTCTATCAATTAACAAATCAATCAATCAATTAATTATTTCAGTCTGAGTGTTTTTATCAGCGACTCTGGATCTTCTGTATAGCACTTTGAGGACTGAAGTGGCTCAGGGTTGGGAATTAGAGGCCCCCAACTTGTTTTTATGTGGGGCCCTAAAATAACCACACCTGGCCCTGGCCAAATATGGGCTCCACTGTCTTTTGTAATCAATGCGGAGGTAAAACCTTTGATATCAGCAGTCAGAAAGAAGATTCTCACTCGGCGATGATAGTTTCTTCTTTCGGCTTCCTTCTTTACATTCAGCAAGTGTCATTAAGTAGCCCTGAACAACTCACAATCTAGTTGTAGCCCAGGTCTGAAACCAGCACTGTTATGTAGCCTATTGATTATAGTATTACAGTGTTGTCACAATCTGTACACACCTTTTATCTGTGGTGAGGTTGAGCATAGCAACATACAATATAATATGTTGTTGGTTCAGTTAATTGTTTCAATCCAGTGTTTTTTAATGGATATCTTGTATGAGATGATCTGAAATTCCGCCAGTTGACGACAGACTTACACCCATTTGGACAGGATTAACAACTAAGGGGAGATGAAAAAGAAGTATTCACTGTGCAGACTTCACTGCATAACTTACTCAAATCTGAACACAGACCCATCTACTGTGACTTTCACTTCCCGAGGCTATCATTATGTATATTCAGAGGAAAAGCCCATAAATCAGCCTGGAAGACAGAAAAAGACACTTGAGAATGTGTATTTGAATTATAAGATTTCTCAGTGATAATTGTCACATCTATAGATACATGCACTCCAAATTGGTTTAAAATCCCCCCAACTCCCTTAAAATAAATCCAGTCCAAATGGGGCTCTAGACCCAAAATCACATTTGTGCATCACTTCAACTTTACAGTAAGTGTCAGCAGCCCAGAGTCATACTCTTAAGTGATGGTTTAATATGCAAGCACCTGAAGTATTTAGAATAAACTGTGGGACTGTGCAGTGGGAGACAATACCACAAATGTGCCATTGTAAAAGCTACCAACTGCCTGGATAACAGGAGAGTGCACAGTGCTCAGTGCTGAATTACAAAGTCTGCTTTTATGTCTTGGTGGTAATTAAGGGTAATTGTGTTCTCATGCTAGTGAAAAACAATAGACTAACCAATGCTGAAATTTAAACCAGCTTTTCAAATATGTGCGTGTTATTAATGATACCTCAAGTGTAACGTTTGATACATATTGTTGTGACTTGTGGTGTTTCTCCGTGCTGTTTCGACATCACCATCTGGGAGAAGGGGTGAACCGAAATTACAGTGCAGATTTATACAGACTGTACAAATGTGGATTTGAAGATATACTTCTACATTTGGGATAATTGTGATTTCCTGCAGAGAGTTAGCAACTCCACTCCTTAGTCTTTGTTACTAGAAAAAGAGAGGGGATTAGCCTAGCTTAGCATAAAGACTGGAGCATGGGTAAATAGCCTGGTTCTGTCCAAAATTCAGAAATCTAGTCAAGCAGAAATAAATAAATTAAAAAGAATAAATAAATCATTACAAATTAGGGGGACTCATAACAAGTTCCAATGTCTGCTGTGAAGAAGAGTCTGCACATGCTGAAGTAATAATAATAAAAAGAATGGATTCCTGAGTTTACACACCAAAACCAAAGCAGCTGTAATTTCCATTGTTTTGTTGAATGAAATTGTACTAGCCTATTTAATAAGCTGTAGCGAACAAGCGAATTAATTCTACCTTGGTGAGGTGGTGGAAAACTGTCTCCATTGACTTTTTGATATGTCCAAATGACTTGTTTTAAAGAAAAAAAATGCTAAATAGATGTAAAATATGCACCTAATAGCGACATATGGTTCAGTGTGTAGAAAGTGGCGACATCTAGTGGTGAAGTTGCAGGTTGCAGCTGAATACCCCTCACCTAAACCGAGTTGCTAATTATTTTACTGTGCTATGACTGCACAATCACTGCTAGGGTTTGCTAACTGATATTTAGCCATTTTGACAAACTTTGTTTTGAACTAGGCTAGATCTTTCTCCCTGCTTTCAGTCTATATGCTAAGGTATGTTAAGCTAATTGATCCTGGTTGTGGATTTATATTCAACCTAAAAACATTTATCACATCAACTCACTCTTTGCGAGAAGGTAAATTTCCTATTTGTTTTGCATTACGTCCTTGGAAAGCAAAGCAGAGCAACAGACAATCCAGACATGGATAGTGTGTATGTGTATAGGACAAGGACAAGTTATTAGCATTGTGTGTTAAATGAATACCAATTTGCATTATAGCTGGCTACTTGGGGACCAAGTTGACCCAAAGGTCACATCAGACCCCAACACCTCAGATGTTAGATCACAGGTCTTTTCATGAGATCCTTGATATTCTCAATCGGCACGTTTTAACTGTTACAACACCGAGGAATCACTTTTTGATCGGGGCCTCTTCAACCATTACCATCTTTACCTTTGCTGTATTAGATGTGTATGTTTTGTATTTGTGGTTTTTACTGTGATGTGATTGGCTGTCCGTTGGTCTCAATTCCTGTTTATATTAATATTATTTCTACTCACGGCGACCTTTCTATAGGGAAACTTGAATTCTTATGAATTTATTTATTATCATTCTCTTTGAAGGAGAAAGTGGCAAAGGAGATGTTGATGCCTTAACATGTGTACTTCAAGTTGGTTTTTAGACCTGTGTTTCTATGTTTTTACTGTGAACACCACTGAGAATTGAAACTTTGTTTTGATAAATTCAGAACCAAGTCAAAAATAAAAAAATTAACTTCTAACTGATTTGTTGTACTTCATTTTGTATAACTATAACTATCTTTAACTATATTGTGTGTCAATCACCTAGTAGAGCACATCTCTTGGAAATTGCCAGTTGTTGAGGATTTTGTTTTTCCCTCATTTCAGGTATTCCAAGGCTGTACATTTTTCATTGACCTTTATTTTAATATTTGTTTCAGCAAAAGTGTACCTACACATAGATATATACATAAATGCATAACTGGATTTCTCCCTCACAAATGCTTAGAAACTAAATTAGATCACACACAACTTTGATGTTGCTTTATTTACATCATCAACGTCATGAATTTAAGTCAGAGATTGTTAACAAATGTGGTCCTTACAGAAAAACTGGAAGGTAGGACATATTCTACTGATATTGTAGATATGCACCATCTCAAAGATTAACTGGGATGTGGATGATAAGGAGAAATCTGACAGGAGAGCAGACTGACATGAAGGAACTGAGTGAGTTGGACTAATTTAATTCACCACAGTCGGCAATGACAACCTTGGCATTAGTCGCACCGCTTTCTGAGCCATACTTCTCCATTGCCTCGATAACTTTTGTTCCCTCCACAGCTTTGCCAAACACCACATGCTTCCCGTCCAGCCTGAGGAGGAGAGGAGACGATGAATATATGAGACCAACAAATTGTTTGTTTTCATCTCAATGCAGGTGTGCACAAGTAACAGTGGAGCTCACCATGAAGTTTTACCAGTGCAGAGGAAGAACTGGGACCCGTTGGTGTTGGGTCCAGCATTAGCCATCGACAGTGTTCCTGGGCCTGTATGTTTCAACTGAAAGTTCTCATCAGGAAACTTCTCTCCGTAGATGGATTTGCCTCCAGTTCCATTGTGGTTGGTAAAGTCTCCTCCCTGTAAAACAAAGTTGAATCAGCACATGTGGTGTCTCTGGAATATTCAGTTTGACTGTCTTCCATTTGATCGAACTAAATGTTTTATTCACTGTTCATTTTATGCCTGTTTTTGAAACATTGTTTATTGATGTGTTTGTATCTCTGCCTTGCAAGGTGACCTTGAGTGCTCTGAAAGGTACCTATAAATAAAATGTATTATTATTATTATTAATACATGTGGTAGCAGCCGTCATGATTAAGGTTCAACTTGAGCTTAAATCTAAACTGTACCTGGCACATGAATCCAGGGATGATACGGTGAAACGTGGAGCCCTTGTAGCCAAAACCTTTCTCTCCAGTGCACAAAGCACGGAAATTTTCTGTAAGTAAAGATTCTGTCAATCCTCAAGAAAACTTATACCAACTAAAACAAGCACAAAATAAAAACATTGTAACTGGAGATTTTTCCTATTTCCTTGTTCTCCTTGTAGGACATTTGGGAAAAACAGGAAGCAGACACATTTTGTTGTCAGATACATCACAGTAAATCTGAGTTTTGTTATATTTTTGCAGTGTTTAAGTGTCAATGTTAATGATCTTTAAATCCTAAAAAGGCTCTGGAGAGACATGGAGGCAGATCAAAAAGCTTTGCAGAAGACACAAACTACTAAATGTATGAAGTCATAATAACACCAGAAGGACTCAGTTGCATGTCTACTTGTGTCAATGTTTTACCCTCACATTTGACTCTAGGACCGGATATTCAGGTTTTTTTAATCGATGCGTCAGCCAAACAAGTATTTGGGTGTGTACAACAAGCCTGAGCCTGATGCTGTGTGCAGTAACTGAAAGTTTTTCTCTGTCTCACCCACCTGCCGTCTTTGGGACCACATCTGCCCGCAACTGCAAGACACAGGGATTTTTTACACGAGTGAACAGTTTGACACATAATACACACAGTCAAGAGGAACAGTGAGATACTCTGTAAACTAAAGCTTTGTAAAGGACAGGCCCAGAATACCTGAAGCCTCAAATGTGACAAAGGCAACAACAACATGGGCAAAGAGGCTTTTTTATTCCAGTTGACCACACTAAGCCCAGCTTCATACATGAATAACAGCTGCCTGACCGATATCAGTATTACAGATAAATGCTCATTATACTATGCACCATTTGTAAGTATTCTGTTGATGTACTTTACTTTTATATGTCATATACTTAGCTGACTTTCATTAGATGCTGTATGTTTATTGCTTATCTTATTGATGAAGAGCTGTAGTTTCTATTCATATATCGGTTTTTCATTGTGTGAAGTGAATGTGATCAACCTGCTAGGAAAGCGATGTTAAAGATTAACATCCGTCATTTAACGTAGCCACTAGGTGGTGCCGTGACTGAGACTGAATATTGTCATGTAGATGTCTTCTGAGACATGTGTAGTTTGGCACAGACTTGACAAAGCACACGCTAGTTATAAGCTACTTCCTGTTTCATCAGTACTGAAATTCCATGCCACGGAACTGCATTGAAGAAAAACTGAAAAGTTGCTTTGCCTTTAAAATTATCAGAGTAATCAAACCATGATGCCACACCCATGCATGAGTCTTATTCAATCAGAGCATTTTCACAAGACACATTTTGTGACTTTTCAAGTATGTTCAGGACTGAAAATGAGAAGAAAGACATAAAGCATTAAGGGACCAACTAGGTCCTTATGGGTAATCATACCATTCTGTCCTCAGGCCCCAATAAAAAGGAAACATTTGCTGGTATCTGTGTATAAACCTGCTTTTAATGTTAAAGCTGCACCTGAGAACATGTCAGTCACACCTACAGCCTGTTTGTATATAATCCAACTTTAAATTGTGCATAGTCAAAATTAAATATGAATAGTCAGTGATTGATTAATCTTACCTGCATTACAATCCTGCCAGCAGGAGCGCCACCAATGGTGATGTCAAAGAAAACTCTGGGATTTGCCATTTTCACAAACCTGCCTCTGTGTTGCTTATAATGTAAAAGTTAAACTAGAAGTGAATCCTGTCAACTTGTCAGACTCACTGGTTCTAAGCAGCTGACATAAGAGCTGACAACAGCCAATCACAGCCCCCGTCCTCCTCAAAGGCTCAAAATTGGACCAATTGTAATGAACATGTGAGTTGAGGTGTGGGTTGATTGGTCGAACCTGTTTCAGGACAGCTCGCAAGGGCGGAGCTGTGGCCAGAGAGAAAAGGCTGCAGTGGAAAAGCTGAAAAATACTCTTCTGTCCTCAACAATATTCCTTAACCTGGAAGCTCAGAGTTCATCTGCACTTATACAGCAGTTTTTTTTAAAACAAATTTAACCAGAGGTGGAAAAAGTACACATATGCTTTACTCAAATCATAATATCATAAGACAGTGAGAATAATTTGCTCTTGTTCATTATCAGTGATGTTGGATGATTCTTCTCTTTCCTCCATGTGCTTATTCCTCATCACAGACATATGAACATACACACTCACACACTTCTACCTATTAAGTTAATGCCTATACTCACCTCTAGTGTTTTACAACAATCAAAAAGTTACACCATGTTATTACAGCACTTGATAAATATTCTTAGGCTTTAATCCAATTCTCTTGTTGTGGCAAAAACGTCCCTTACAGCTTAATACATACATTAAGAGAAAATACACAAATACACACAGCTGGAGTTTTCTAACAGATGTTTGAAACTGAATGAGAGGACACACAAAGTGAAATTACTTTATTTATACAATCATCTTCACCATCATCCATTATCATCATCAATCTAAGTGAGAGCTTGTTAACAAATGTGGTCCTTAAGGACAGACTGGAATGTACAACATATGAATATTGGACAAACATTTTTCGACTGTTTCTTCTTCTACTGATACTGTAGATATGCACCATCTCAAAGAGAAACTGGGATGTGGATGATAAGGATAAATCTGACAGGAGAGCAGACTGACATGAAGGAACTGAGTGAGTTGGACTAATTTAATTCACCACAGTCCGCAATGACAACCTTGGCTTTAGTTGCACCGCTTTCTGAGCCATGCTTCTCCATTGCCTTGACAACATCCATTCCCTCCACAGCTTTGCCAAACACCACATGCTTCCCGTCCAGCCTGAGGAGGAGAGGAGACGATGAATATTTGAGACCAACAAATTGTTTGTTTTCATCTCAATGCAGGTGTGCACAAGTCACAGTGGAGCTCACCATGAAGTTGAAGATGTGCAGATGAAGAACTGGGACCCGTTGGTGTTGGGTCCAGCATTAGCCATCGACAGTGTTCCTGGGCTGATATGTTTCAACTGAAAGTTCTCATCAGGAAACTTCTCTCCATAGATGGATTTGCCTCCAGTTCCATTGTGGTTGGTAAAGTCTCCTCCCTGTAAAACCAAGTTGAGTCAGCACATGTGGTGTCGCTGGAATATTCAGTTTGACTGTCTTCCATTTGATCGATCTAAATGTTTTATTCACTGTTCATTTTATTCCTGTTTTTGAAACATTGTTTATTGATGTGTTTGTATCTCTGCCTTGCAAGGTGACCTTGAGTGCTCTGAAAGGCACCTATAAATAAAATGTATTATTATTATTATTAATACATGTGGTAGCAGCCGTCATGATTAAGGTTCAACTTGAGCTTAAATCTAAACTGTACCTGGCACATGAATCCAGGGATGATACGGTGAAACGTGGAGCCCTTGTAGCCAAAACCTTTCTCGCCAGTGCACAAAGCACGGAAATTTTCTGTAAGTAAAGATTCTGTCAGTCCTCAAGAAAACTTATACCAACTAAAACAAGCACAAAATAAAAACATTGTAACTGGAGATTTTTCCTATTTCCTTGTTCTCCTTGTAGGACATTTGGGAAAAACAGGAAGCAGACACATTTTGTTGTCAGATACAACACAGTAAATCTGAGTTTGGTTGTTTTTTCAAAAGTGTTAGTGTCGATGTTAGTGATCTTTAAAACAAAACAAGGCTCTGGAAAGACATAGAAGCAGATCGAGAAGGTTTACAGTCTTTTCAACACTTGTGCAGCTCCTAAAAGCAGAAAACACAAACTACTATATGTATTAAGTCATAATTACATCAAAACCTGTAAAGTAAAACATTTTGTAAAGTAAAATCTGAAGGGAATGACTGACAACCTCATTTCCACAGAGGCAAATATTTGTTCTTTGCACCGACTGAGAATAAATGAGGCCATGTGACTAACATTGGTCTATGAACAGTATCACAAGGACTCAGTTAAGTATTGTGCAGGTTTTAACCACTTGCCAACAGCTTTCTCTTCCTTCTTGTTGTTATTATCACTCACAGCAGTGGTAGCACTCACTTGCATGTCTCCTTGTGTCAATGTTTGACCCTCACATTTGACTATGGGACGGGATATTCAGGTTTTTTTAATCGATGCGACCGCCACAGTCTCAACCCATACGAGGAATAAAACCAGCTGAATGGAGACGCACTGTTTCTTCACTCAAACACAAGTATTTGGGTGTGTACAACAAGCATGAGCCTGATGCTGTGTGCAGTAACTCTGAAGGTTTTTCTCTGTCTCACCCACCTGCCGTCTTTGGGACCACATCTGCCTGCAGCTGCAAGACACAGGGATTTCTTACACGAGTGAACAGTTTGACACATAATACACACAGTCAAGAGGAAGAGTGAGATACTCTGCAAACTAAAGCTTTGAAGTGAATGTGATCAACCTGCTAGGAAAGCGATGTTACAGTTTAACATCCGTCATTTAACGTAGCCACTAGGTGGTGCCGTGACTGAGACTGAATATTGTCATGTAGATGTCTTCTGAGACGTGTAGTTTGGCACAGACTTGACAAAGCACACGCTAGTTATAAGCTACTTCCTGTTTCATCAGTACTGAAATTCCATGCCACGGAACTGCATTGAAGAAAAACTGAAAAGTTGCTTTGTCTTTAAAATTATCAGAGTAATCAAACCATGACGCCACACCCATGCATGAGACTTATTCAATCAGAGCATTTTCACAAGACACATTTTGTGACTTTTCAAGTATGTTCAGGACTGAAAATGAGAAGAAAGACAAAAAGCATTAAGGGACCAACTAGGTCCTTATGGGTAATCATACCATTCTGTCCTCAGGCCCCAATAAAAAGGAAACATTTGCTGGTATCTGTGTATAAACCTGCTTTTAATGTTAAAGCTGCACCTGAGAACATGTCAGTCACACCTACAGCCTGTTTGTATATAATCCAACTTTAAATTGTGCATAGTCAAAATTAAATATGAATAGTCAGTGATTGATTTATCTTACCTGCATTACAATCCTGCCAGCAGGAGCGCCACCAATGGTGATGTCAAAGAAAACTCTGGGATTTGCCATTTTCACAAACCTGCCTCTGTGTTGCTTATAATGTAAAAGTTAAACTAGAAGTGAATCCTGTCAACTTGTCAGACTCACTGGCTCTAAGCAGCTGACATAAGAGCTGACAACAGCCAATCGCAGCCTCCGTCCTCCTCAAAGGCTCAAAATTGGACCAATTGTAATGAACATGTGAGTTGAGGTGTGGGTTGATTGGTCGAACCTGTTTCAGGACAGCTCGTAAGGGCGGAGCTGTGGCCAGAGAGAAAAGGCTGCAGTGGAAAAGCTGAAAAATAATCTTCTGTCCTCAACACTATTCCTTAACCTGGAAGGAAAGGTCATGAGGTCAAAGAGGATGAAGCCCAAAGGAGATCAGGGTCTGGAGCACATGAACATATGAACATTTGAGCATATGAACATATGAAGATATGAACATATGAAGATATGAACATACACTCACACACTTCTACCTATTAAGATAATGCCTATACTCACCTCTAGTGTTTTACAACAATCAAAAAGTTACACCATGTTATTACAGCACTTGATAAATATTCTTAGGTTTTAATCCAATTCTCTTGTTGTGGCAAAAACTTCCCTTACAGCTTAATACATACATAAAGAGAAAATACACAAATACACACAGCTGGAGTTTTCTAACAAATGTTTGAAACTGAATGAGAGGACACACAAAGTGAAATTACTTTATTTATACAATCATCTTCACCATCATCCATTATCATCATCAATCTAAGTGAGATCTTGTTAACAAATGTGGTCCTTAAGGACAGACTGGAATGTACAACATATGAATATTGGACAAACATTTTTAGACTGTTTCTTCTTCTACTGATACTGTAGATATGCACCATCTCAAAGATTAACTGGGATGTGGATGATAAGGAGAAATCTGACAGGAGAGCAGACTGACATGAAGGAACTGAGTGAGTTGGACTAATTTAATTCACCACAGTCGACAATGACAATCTTGGCTTTAGTTGCACCGCTTTCTGAGCCATGCTTCTCCATTGCCCTGACAACATCCATTCCCTCCACAATGTTGACAAACACCACATGCTTCCCGTCCAGCCTGAGGAGGAGACGATGAATATTTGAGACCAACAAATTGTTTGTCTTCATCTCAATGCAGGTGTGCACAAGTCACAGTGAAGCTCACCATGAAGTTTTACTAGTGCAGATGAAGAACTGGGACCCGTTGGTGTTGGGTCCAGCATTAGCCATGGACAGTGTTCCTGGGCCTGTATGTTTCAACTGAAAGTTCTCATCAGGAAACTTCTCTCCATAGATGGATTTGCCTCCAGTTCCATTGTGGTTGGTAAAGTCTCCTCCCTGGAAAACCAAGTTGAATCAGCACATGTGGTGTCTCTGGAATATTCAGTTTGACTGTCTTCCATTTGATCGAACTAAATGTTTTATTCACTGTTCATTTTATTCCTGTTTTTGAAACATTGTTTATTGATGTGTTTGTATCTCTGCCTTGCAAGGTGACCTTGAGTGCTCTGAAAGGCACCTATAAATAAAATGTATTATTATTATTATTAATACATGTGGTAGCAGCCGTCATGATTAAGGTTCAACTTGAGCTTAAATCTTAACTGTACCTGGCACATGAATCTAGGGATGATACGGTGAAATGTGGAGCCCTTGTAGCCAAAACCTTTCTCTCCAGTGCACAAAGCACGGAAATTTTCTGTAAGTAAAGATTCTGTCAATCCTCAAGAAAACTTATACCAACTAAAACAAGCACAAAATAAAAACATTGTAACTGGAGATTTTTCCTATTTCCTTGTTCTCCTTGTAGGACATTTGGGAAAAACAGGAAGCAGACACATTTTGTTGTCAGATACAACACAGTAAATCTGAGTTTGGTTGTTTTTGCAAAAGTGTTAGTGTCAATGTTAGTGATCTTTAAAACAAAACAAGGCTCTGGAAAGACATGGAGGCAGATCGAGAAGGTTTACAGTCAGGTTTTAACCACTTGCCAACAGCTTTCTCTTCCTTCTTGTTGTTATTATCACTCACAGCAGTGGTAGCACTCACTTGCATGTCTCCTTGTGTCAATGTTTGACCCTCACATTTGACTATGGGACGGGATATTCCGGTTTTTTTAATCGATGCGACAGCCACAGTCTCAACCCATACGAGGAATAAAACCAGCTGAATGGAGACGCACTGTTTCTTCACTCAAACACAAGTATTTGGGTGTGTACAACAAGCATGAGCCTGATGCTGTGTGCAGTAACTCTGAAGGTTTTTCTCTATCTCACCCACCTGCCGTCTTTGGGACCTCATCTGCCCGCAACTGCAAGACACAGGGATTTTTTACACGAGTGAACAGTTTGACACGTAATACACACAGTCAAGAGGAACAGTGAGATACTCTGCAAACTAAAGCTTTGTAAAGGACAGGCCCAGAATACCTGAAGCCTCAAATGTGACAAAGGCAACAACAACATGGGCAAAGAGGCTTTTTTATTCCAGTTGACCACACTAAGCCCAGCTTCATACATGAATAACAGCTGCCTGACCGATATCAGTATTACAGATAAATGCTCATTATACTATGCACCATTTGTAAGTATTCTGTTGATGTACTTTACTTTTATATGTCATATACTTAGCTGACTTTCATTAGATGCTGTATGTTTATTGCTTATCTTGTTAATGAAGAGCTGTAGTTTCTATTCATATATCGATTTTCATTGTGTGAAGTGAATGTGATCGACCTGCTAGGAAAGCGATGTTAAAGATTAACATCCGTCATTTAACGTAGCCACTAGGTGGTGCCGTGACTGAGACTGTATATTGTCATGTAGATGTCTTCTGAGACATGTGTAGTTTGGCACAGACTTGACAAAGCACACGCTAGTTATAAGCTACTTCCTGTTTCATCAGTACTGAAATTCCATGCCACGGAACTGCATTGAAGAAAAACTGAAAAGTTGCTTTGTCTTTAAAATTATCAGAGTAATCAAACCATGACGCCACACCCATGCATGAGACTTATTCGTTCAGAGAATTTTTACAAGACACTATTTGTGACTTTTCAAGTATGTTCAGGACTGAAAATGAGAAGAAAGACAAAAAGGGACCAACTAGGTCCTTATGGGTAATCATACCATTCTGTCCTCAGGCCCCAATAAAAAGGAAACATTTGCTGGTATCTGTGTATAAACCTGCTTTTAATGTTAAAGCTGCACCTGAGAACATGTCAGTCACACCTACAGCCTGTTTGTATATAAACCAACTTTAAATTGTGCATAGTCAAAATTAAATATGAATAGTCAGTGATTGATTAATCTTACCTGCATTACAATCCTGCCAGCAGGAGCGCCATCAATGGTGATGTCAAAGAAAACTCTGGGATCTCCCATTTTTACAAACCTGCCTCTGTGTTGCTTATAATGTAAAAGTTAAACTAGAAGTGAATCCTGTCAACTTGTCAGACTCACTGGCTCTAAGCAGCTGACATAAGAGCTGACAACAGCCAATCGCAGCCCCCGTCCTCCTCAAAGGCTCAAAATTGGACCAATTGTAATGAACATGTGAGTTGAGGTGTGGGTTGATTGGTCGAACCTGTTTCAGGACAGCTCGCAAGGGCGGAGCTGTGGCCAGAGAGAAAAGGCTGCAGTGGAAAAGCTGAAAAATAATCTTCTGTCCTCAACACTATTCCTTAACCTGGAAGCTCAGAGTTCATCTGCACTTATACAGCAGGTTTTTTTAAAACGACTTTAACCAGAGGTGGAAAAAGTACACATATGCTTTACTCAAATAGAAGTACAGATACTTGTGTGAAAGGTAACTTTCGGAAAAGTTTAAGTACTCATTCAACCTCTCAAGTAAAAGTATAACAATAACAGGCTGTGAGAAATGCTCAAAGTATAAAAGTAAGAGTATCATAAGACAGTGAGAATAATTTGCTCTTGTTCATTATCAGTGATGTTGGATGATTCTTCTCTTTCCTCCATGTGCTTATTCCTCATCACAGACATATGAACATACACACTCACACACTTCTACCTATTAAGTTAATGCCTATACTCACCTCTAGTGTTTTACAACAATCAAAAAGTTACACCATGTTATTACAGCACTTGATAAATATTCTTAGGCTTTAATCCAATTCTCTTGTTGTGGCAAAAACGTCCCTTACAGCTTAATACATACATAAAGAGAAAATACACAGATACACACAGCTGGAGTTTTCTAACAGATGTTTGAAACTGAATGAGAGGACACACAAAGTGAAATTACTTTATTTATACCATCATCTTCATCATCATCCATTATCATCATCAATCTAAGTGAGATCTTGTTAACAAATGTGGTCCTTAAGGACAGACTGGAATGTACAACATATGAATATTGGACAAACATTTTTAGACTGTTTCTTCTTCTACTGATACTGTAGATATGCACCATCTCAAAGAGTAACTGGGATGTGGATGATAAGGATACACAGCTATTACAAGGATAAGGATACACAGCTATTACACCTCTTCACCCCAGCCTGGACGAAGACTCAACCCCCCTCCCCCCCATCACACCTCTCTCTATTCAGGAGAGAGATGTAAACAAGCTTCTGAAGAAGTTGAACCCCCGCAAGGCACCTGGACCCGACGCTGTCTCCCCCTCCACACTGAGGCACTGTGCAGACCAGCTTTCGCCAGTGTTCACGGACATCTTTAACACCTCACTGGCTGAATGTGCTGTACCCGCCTGTCTCAAAACATCCACCATCATCCCCGTTCCAAAGAAGCAGAGGATCACAGGCCTTAATGACTACAGACCTGTCGCCCTGACCTCTGTAGTAATGAAGACCTTTGAGCGCCTCGTGCTGACCCACCTCAAGACAATAACCAACCACCTCCTCGACCCACTGCAGTTTGCCTACAGAGCCAACAGGTCCGTAGACGACGCAGTCAACATGGGACTCCACTTCATCCTCCAGCACCTCGACTCCCCCAGCACCTACGCCAGGATCCTGTTTGTGGACTTCAGCTCCGCATTCAACACCATCGCCCCAGCTCTTCTCCGTGACAAGCTGACACAGCTGAGCGTGCCTGAGCCCACCTGTAGGTGGATCTCTAACTTCCTGACTGACAGGAAGCAGCGCGTGAGGCTGGGCAAGCTTGTCTCTGAGTCACGGACCATCAGCACTGGAGCCCCACAAGGTTGTGTGCTCTCCCCTCTACTGTTCTCCCTCTACACCAACAACTGCACCTCCAGCCATCCCTCTGTCAAACTCCTGAAGTTTGCAGACGACACGACCCTCATCGGATTAATCACCAATGGGGACGAAGCCGCCTACAGAGAGGAAGTTAACAGCCTGGCTTCCTGGTGCAGCCAGAACCACCTGGAGCTGAACGCTCTAAAAACTGTAGAGATGGTGGCAGACTTCAGGAGGAGCCCAGCCCAAACTGCCCCCCTCAGCCTGTGCAACTCCCCAGTTAAAACAGTGGAGTCCTTCAGATTCCTGGGGACCATCATTGCACAGGACTTGAGGTGGGCGGAGAACATCACCTCCATCACCAAGAAGGCCCAGCAGAGGATGTTCTTCCTGCGGCAACTGAGGAAATTCAACATGCCGCAGAAAGTGATGGTTGAATTCTACACAGCCATCATTGAGTCCATCCTCACCTCATCAATCACCGTCTGGTTCGCTGCCTCCACTGCCAAGGACAAGGGCAGACTGCAGCGGATCATAAGGTCAGCTGAGAAGGTCATCGGCTGTGACCTGCCGGCCCTCCTAGACCTGTTCCACTCCAGGACCAGTAGGAGAGCAGGCAAGATCATTGCTGATCCCTCACATCCCGGTCACCACCTGTTCCAGAGACTTCCCTCCGGAAAAAGGTTTCGGGCCATCAGGACTAAAACCTCTCGCCATCTGAACAGTTTTTTCCCCGTGGCAGTGGGGCTCACAAACAAGCCCCCTGCATCACACTGACTCTGCACCGCACTGACTCTACCCCACCACACCCCACCACCTGCACATAATTTATAATTTATTACTACTCTGTTACTGCATATATGTATATACTTTACTTTATTTTATTTTATTTTATTCTATTTTATTTTATACCATTTCTTATATATTGTTGTTTTTCTACATTGTTGTTTTATGTACATAAGTAGTGCACCAATTACACCAAGGCAATTTCCTGTATGTGCAAACATACCTGGCAAATAAAAGAATTCTGATTCTGATTCTGATTCTGATAAATCTGACAGGAGAGCAGACTGACATGAAGGAACTGAGTGAGTTGGACTAATTTAATTCACCACAGTCGGCAATGACAACCTTGGCTTTAGTTGCACCGCTTTCTGAGTCATGCTTCTCCATTGCCTTGACAACATCCATTCCCTCCACAACGTTGCCAAACACCACATGCTTCCCGTCCAGCCTGAGGAGGAGACGATGAATATTTGAGACCAACAAATTGTTTGTTTTCATCTCAGTGCAGGTGTGCACAAGTCACAGTGGAGCTCACCATTCAGTTTTAGCAGTGCAGATGAAGAACTGGGACCCGTTGGTGTTGGGTCCAGCATTAGCCATGGACAGTGTTCCTGAGCTGATATGTTTCAACTGAAAGTTCTCATCAGGAAACTTCTCTCCATAGATGGATTTGCCTCCAGTTCCATTGTGTTTGGTAAAGTCTCCTCCCTGTAAAACAAAGTTGAATCAGCACATGTGGTGTCTCTGGCATATTCAGTTTGATTGTCTTCCATTTGATCGAACTAAATGTTTTATTCACTGTTCATTTTATTCCTGTTTTTGAAACATTGTTTATTAATGTGTTTGTATCTCTGCCTTGCAAGGTGACCTTGAGTGCTCTGAAAGGTACCTATAAATAAAATGTATTATTATTATTATTAATACATGTGGTAGCAGCCGTCATGATTAAGGTTCAACTTGAGCTTAAATCTAAACTGTACCTGGCACATGAATCTAGGGATGATACGGTGAAACGTGGAGCCCTTGTAGCCAAAACCTTTCTCTCCAGTGCACAAAGCACGGAAATTTTCTGTAAGTAAAGATTCTGTCAGTCCTCAAGAAAACTTATACCAACTAAAACAAGCACAAAATAAAAACATTGTAACTGGAGATTTTTCCTATTTCCTTGTTCTCCTTGTAGGACATTTGGGAAAAACAGGAAGCAGACACATTTTGTTGTCAGATACAACACAGTAAATCTGAGTTTGGTTGTTTTTTCAAAAGTGTTAGTGTCGATGTTAGTGATCTTTAAAACAAAACAAGGCTCTGGAAAGACATGGAGGCAGATCGAGAAGGTTTACAGTCAGGTTTTAACCAGTTGCCACTCGCTTTCTCTTCCTTCTTGTTGTTATTATCACTCACAGCAGTGGTAGCACTCACTTGCATGTCTCCTTGTGTCAATGTTTGACCCTCACATTTGACTCTGGGACGGGATATTCCGGTTTTTTTAATCGATGCGACAGCCACAGTCTCAACCCATACGAGGAATAAAACCAGCTGAATGGAGACGCACTGTTTCTTCACTCAAACACAAGTATTTGGGTGTGTACAACAAGCATGAGCCTGATGCTGTGTGCAGTAACTCTGAAGGTTTTTCTCTATCTCACCCACCTGCCGTCTTTGGGACCTCATCTGCCCGCAACTGCAAGACACAGGGATTTTTTACACGAGTGAACAGTTTGACACATAATACACACAGTCAAGAGGAACAGTGAGATACTCTGCAAACTAAAGCTTTGTAAAGGACAGGCCCAGAATACCTGAAGCCTCAAATGTGACAAAGGCAACAACAACATGGGCAAAGAGGCTTTTTTATTCCAGTTGACCACACTAAGCCCAGCTTCATACATGAATAACAGCTGCCTGACCGATATCAGTATTACAGATAAATGCTCATTATACTATGCACCATTTATAAGTATTCTGTTGATGTACTTTACTTTTATATGTCATATACTTAGCTGACTTTCATTAGATGCTGTATGTTTATTGCTTATCTTGTTGATGAAGAGCTGTAGTTTCTATTCATATATCGATTTTCATTGTGTGAAGTGAATGTGATCGACCTGCTAGGAAAGCCATGTTAAAGTTTAACATCCGTCATTTAACGTAGCCACTAGGTGGTGCCGTGACTGAGACTGTATATTGTCATGTAGATGTCTTCTGAGACATGTGTAGTTTGGCACAGACTTGACAAAGCACACGCTAGTTATAAGCTACTTCCTGTTTCATCAGTACTGAAATTCCATGCCACGGAACTGCATTGAAGAAAAACTGAAAAGTTGCTTTGTCTTTAAAATTATCAGAGTAATCAAACCATGACGCCACACCCATGCATGAGTCTTATTCAATCAGAGCATTTTTACAAGACACTTTTTGTGACTTTTCAAGTATGTTCAGGACTGAAAATGAGAAGAAAGACAAAAAGGGACCAACTAGGTCCTTATGGGTAATCATACCATTCTGCCCTCAGGCCCCAATAAAAAGGAAACATTTGCTGGTATCTGTGTATAAACCTGCTTTTAATGTTAAAGCTGCACCTGAGAACATGTCAGTCACACCTACAGCCTGTTTGTATATAATCCAACTTTAAATTGTGCATAGTCAAAATTAAATATGAATAGTCAGTGATTGATTAATCTTACCTGCATTACAATCCTGCCAGCAGGAGCGCCACCAATGGTGATGTCAAAGAAAACTCTGGGATTTGCCATTTTCACAAACCTGCCTCTGTGTTGGTTATAATGTAAAAGTTAAACTAGAAGTGAATCCTGTCAACTTGTCAGACTCACTGGTTCTAAGCAGCTGACATAAGAGCTGACAACAGCCAATCGCAGCCCCGGTCCTCCTCAAAGGCTCAAAATTGGACCAATTGTAATGAACATGTGAGTTGAGGTGTGGGTTGATTGGTCGAACCTGTTTCAGGACAGCTCGTAAGGGCGGAGCTGTGGCCAGAGAGAAAAGGCTGCAGTGGAAAAGCTGAAAAATAATCTTCTGTCCTCAACACTATTCCTTAACCTGGAAGCTCAGAGTTCATCTGCACTTATACAGCAGGTTTTTTTAAAACAACTTTAACCAGAGGTGGAAAAAGTACACATATGCTTTACTCAAATCATAATATCATAAGACAGTGAGAATAATTTGCTCTTGTTCATTATCAGTGATGTTGGATGATTCTTCTCTTTCCTCCATGTGCTTATTCCTCATCACAGACATATGAACATACACACTCACACACTTCTACCTATTAAGTTAATGCCTATACTCACCTCTAGTGTTTTACAACAATCAAAAAGTTACACCATGTTATTACAGCACTTGATAAATATTCTTAGGCTTTAATCCAATTCTCTTGTTGTGGCAAAAACGTCCCTTACAGCTTAATACATACATAAAGAGAAAATACACAAATACACACAGCTGGAGTTTTCTAACAGATGTTTGAAACTGAATGAGAGGACACACAAAGTGAAATTACTTTATTTATACCATCATCTTCATCATCATCCATTATCATCATCAATCTAAGTGAGATCTTGTTAACAAATGTGGTCCTTAAGGACAGACTGGAATGTACAACATATGAATATTGGACAAACATTTTTAGACTGTTTCTTCTTCTACTGATACTGTAGATATGCACCATCTCAAAGAGAAACTGGGATGTGGATGATAAGGAGAAATCTGACAGGAGAGCAGACTGACATGAAGGAACTGAGTGAGTTGGACTAATTTAATTCACCACAGTCGACAATGACAATCTTGGCTTTAGTCGCACCGCTTTCTGAGCCATGCTTCTCCATTGCCCAGACAACATCCAGTCCCTCCACAGCTTTGCCAAACACCACATGCTTCCCGTCCAGCCTGAGGAGGAGAGGAGACGATGAATATTTGAGACTAACAAATTGTTTGTTTTCATCTCAATGCAGGTGTACACAAGTAACAGTGGAGCTCACCATGAAGTTTTACTAGTGCAGATGAAGAACTGGGACCCGTTGGTGTTGGGTCCAGCATTAGCCATCGACAGTGTTCCTGAGCTGATGTGTTTCAACTGAAAGTTCTCATCAGGAAACTTCTCTCCATAGATGGATTTGCCTCCAGTTCCATTGTGGTGGGTAAAGTCTCCTCCCTGTAAAACAAAGTTGAATCAGCACATGTGGTGTCTCTGGAATATTCAGTTTGATTGTCTTCCATTTGATCGAACTAAATGTTTTATTCAATGTTCATTTTATTCCTGTTTTTGAAACATTGTTTATTAATGTGTTTGTATCTCTGCCTTGCAAGGTGACCTTGAGTGCTCTGAAAGGCACCTATAAATAAAATGTATTATTATTATTATTAATACATGTGGTAGCAGCCGTCATGATTAAGGTTCAACTTGAGCTTAAATCTAAACTGTACCTGGCACATGAATCCAGGGATGATACGGTGAAACGTGGAGCCCTTGTAGCCAAAACCTTTCTCTCCAGTGCACAAAGCACGGAAACTTTCTGTAAGTAAAGATTCTGTCAATCCTCAAGAAAACTTATACCAACTAAAACAAGCACAAAATAAAAACATTGTAACTGGAGATTTTTCCTATTTCCTTGTTCTCCTTGTAGGACATTTGGGAAAAACAGGAAGCAGACACATTTTGTTGTCAGATACAACACAGTAAATCTGAGTTTGGTTGTTTTTTCAAAAGTGTTAGTGTCAATGTTAATGATCTTTAAAACAAAACAAGGCTCTGGAAAGACATAGAAGCAGATCGAGAAGGTTTACAGTCTTTTCAACACTTGTGCAGCTCCTAAAAGCAGAAAACACAAACTACTATATGTATTAAGTCATAATTACATCAAAACCTGTAAAGTAAAACATTTTGTAAAGTAAAATCTGAAGGGAATGACTGACAACCTCATTTCCACAGAGGCAAATATTTGTTCTTTGCACCGACTGAGAATAAATGAGGCCATGTGACTAACATTGGTCTATGAACAGTATCACAAGGACTCAGTTAAGTATTGTGCAGGTTTTAACCACTTGCCAACAGCTTTCTCTTCCTTCTTGTTGTTATTATCACTCACAGCAGTGGTAGCACTCACTTGCATGTCTCCTTGTGTCAATGTTTGACCCTCACATTTGACTATGGGACGGGATATTCAGGTTTTTTTAATCGATGCGACCGCCACAGTCTCAACCCATACGAGGAATAAAACCAGCTGAATGGAGACACACTGTTTCTTCACTCAAACACAAGTATTTGGGTGTGTACAACAAGCATGAGCCTGATGCTGTGTGCAGTAACTCTGAAGGTTTTTCTCTGTCTCACCCACCTGCCGTCTTTGGGACCACATCTGCCTGCAGCTGCAAGACACAGGGATTTCTTACACGAGTGAACAGTTTGACACATAATACACACAGTCAAGAGGAACAGTGAGATACTCTGCAAACTAAAGTTTTGAAGTGAACGTGATCGACCTGCTAGGAAAGCGATGTTAAAGTTTAACATCCGTCATTTAACGTAGCCACTAGGTGGTGCCGTGACTGAGACTGAATATTGTCATGTAGATGTCTTCTGAGACGTGTAGTTTGGCACAGACTTGACAAAGCACACGCTAGTTATAAGCTACTTCCTGTTTCATCAGTACTGAAATTCCATGCCACGGAACTGCATTGAAGAAAAACTGAAAAGTTGCTTTGTCTTTAAAATGATCAGAGTATTCAAACCATGACGCCACACCCATGCATGAGACTTATTCAATCAGAGCATTTTTACAAGACACATTTTGTGACTTTTCAAGTATGTTCAGGACTGAAAATGAGAAGAAAGACAAAAAGCATTAAGGGACCAACTAGGTCCTTATGGGTAATCATACCATTCTGTCCTCAGGCCCCAATAAAAAGGAAACATTTGCTGGTATCTGTGTATGAACCTGCTTTTAATGTTAAAGCTGCACCTGAGAACATGTCAGTCACACCTACAGCCTGTTTGTATATAAACCAACTTTAAATTGTGCATAGTCAAAATTAAATATGAATAGTCAGTGATTGATTTATCTTACCTGCATTACAATCCTGCCAGCAGGAGCGCCATCAATGGTGATGTCAAAGAAAACTCTGGGATTTGCCATTTTCACAAACCTGCCTCTGTGTTGCTTATAATGTAAAAGTTAAACTAGAAGTGAATCCTGTCAACTTGTCAGACTCACTGGTTCTAAGCAGCTGACATAAGAGCTGACAACAGCCAATCACAGCCCCCGTCCTCCTCAAAGGCTCAAAATTGGACCAATTGTAATGTACATGTGAGTTGAGGTGTGGGTTGATTGGTCGAACCTGTTTCAGGACAGCTCGCAAGGGCGGAGCTGTGGCCAGAGAGAAAATGCTGCAGTGGAAAAGCTGAAAAATAATCTTCTGTCCTCAACACTATTCCTTAACCTGGAAGGAAAGGTCATGAGGTCAAAGAGGATGAAGCCCAAAGGAGATCAGGGTCTGGAGCACATGAACATATGAACATATGAAGATATGAACATATGAAGATATGAACATACACTCACACACTTCTACCTATTAAGATAATGCCTATACTCACCTCTAGTGTTTTACAACAATCAAAAAGTTACACCATGTTATTACAGCACTTGATAAATATTCTTAGGCTTTAATCCAATTCTCTTGTTGTGGCAAAAACGTCCCTTACAGCTTAATACATACATTAAGAGAAAATACACAAATACACATAGCTGGAGTTTTCTAACAGATGTTTGAAACTGAATGAGAGGACACACAAAGTGAAATTACTTTATTTATACCATCATCTTTATCATCATCCATTATCATCATCAATCTAAGTGAGAGCTTGTTAACAAATGTGGTCCTTAAGGACAGACTGGAATGTACAACATATGAATATTGGACAAACATTTTTAGACTGTTTCTTCTTCTACTGATACTGTAGATATGCACCATCTCAAAGATTACCTGGGATGTGGATGATAAGGATAAATCTGACAGGAGAGCAGACTGACATGAAGGAACTGAGTGAGTTGGACTAATTTAATTCACCACAGTCGGCAATGACAACCTTGGCTTTAGTTGCACCGCTTTCTGAGCCATGCTTCTCCATTGCCTTGACAACATCCATTCCCTCCACAACGTTGCCAAACACCACATGCTTCCCGTCCAGCCTGAGGACGAGAGGAGACGATGAATATTTGAGACCAACAAATTGTTTGTTTTCATCTCAATGCAGGTGTGCACAAGTCACAGTGGAGCTCACCATGAAGTTGAAGATGTGCAGATGAAGAACTGGGACCCGTTGGTGTTGGGTCCAGCATTAGCCATCGACAGTGTTCCTGGGCTGATATGTTTCAACTGAAAGTTCTCATCAGGAAACTTCTCTCCATAGATGGATTTGCCTCCAGTTCCATTGTGGTTGGTAAAGTCTCCTCCCTGTAAAACCAAGTTGAGTCAGCACATGTGGTGTCTCTGGAATATTCAGTTTGACTGTCTTCCATTTGATCGATCTAAATGTTTTATTCACTGTTCATTTTATTCCTGTTTTTGAAACATTGTTTATTGATGTGTTGGTATCTCTGCCTTGCAAGGTGACCTTGAGTGCTCTGAAAGGTACCTATAAATAAAATGTATTATTATTATTGTTAATACATGTGGTAGCAGCCATCATGATTAAGGTTCAACTTGAGCTTAAATCTAAACTGTACCTGGCACATGAATCCAGGGATGATACGGTGAAACGTGGAGCCCTTGTAGCCAAAACCTTTCTCTCCAGTGCACAAAGCACGGAAACTTTCTGTAAGTAAAGATTCTGTCAATCCTCAAGAAAACTTATACCAACTAAAACAAGCACAAAATAAAAACATTGTAACTGGAGATTTTTCCTATTTCCTTGTTCTCCTTGTAGGACATTTGGGAAAAACAGGAAGCAGACACATTTTGTTGTCAGATACAACACAGTAAATCTGAGTTTGGTTGACTTTTCAAAAGTGTTAGTGTCAATGTTAGTGATCTTTAAAACAAAACAAGGCTCTGGAAAGACATGGAGGCAGATCGAGAAGGTTTACAGTCTTTTCAACACTTGTGCAGCTCCTAAAAGCAGAAAACACAAACTACTATATGTATTAAGTCATAATTACATCAAAACCTGTAAAGTAAAACATTTTGTAAAGTAAAATCTGAAGGGAATGACTGACAACCTCATTTCCACAGAGGCAAATATTTGTTATTTGCACCCACTGAGAATAAATGAGGCCATGTGACTAACATTGGTCTATGAACAGTATCACAAGGACTCAGTTAAGTATTGTGCAGGTTTTAACCACTTGCCAGCAGCTTTCTCTTCCTTCTTGTTGTTATTATCACTCACAGCAGTGGTAGCACTCACTTGCATGTCTCCTTGTGTCAATGTTTGACCCTCACAATTGACTCTGGGACGGGATATTCAGGTTTTTTTAATCGATGCGACCGCCACAGTCTCAACCCATACGAGGAATAAAACCAGCTGAATGGAGACGCACTGTTTCTTCACTCAAACACAAGTATTTGGGTGTGTACAACAAGCATGAGCCTGATGCTGTGTGCAGTAACTCTGAAGGTTTTTCTCTGTCTCACCCACCTGCCGTCTTTGGGACCACATCTGCCCGCAACTGCAAGACACAGGGATTTCTTACACGAGTGAACAGTTTGACACATAATACACACAGTCAAGAGGAAGAGTGAGATACTCTGCAAACTAAAGCTTTGAAGTGAATGTGATCAACCTGCTAGGAAAGTGATGTTAAAGTTTAACATCCGTCATTTAACGTAGCCACTAGGTGGTGCCGTGACTGAGACTGAATATTGTCATGTAGATGTCTTCTGAGACATGTGTAGTTTGGCACAGACTTGACAAAGCACACGCTAGTTATAAGCTACTTCCTGTTTCATCAGTACTGAAATTCCATGCCACGGAACTGCATTGAAGAAAAACTGAAAAGTTGCTTTGTCTTTAAAATTATCAGAGTAATCAAACCATGACACCACACCCATGCATGAGACTTATTCAATCAGAGCATTTTTACAAGACACTTTTTGTGACTTTTCAAGTATGTTCAGGACTGAAAATGAGAAGAAAGACAAAAAGCATTAAGGGACCAACTAGGTCCTTATGGGTAATCATACCATTCTGTCCTCAGGCCCCAATAAAAAGGAAACATTTGCTGGTATCTGTGTATAAACCTGCTTTTAATGTTAAAGCTGCACCTGAGAACATGTCAGTCACACCTACAGCCTGTTTGTATATAATCCAACTTTAAATTGTGCATAGTCAAAATTAAATATGAATAGTCAGTGATTGATTAATCTTACCTGCATTACAATCCTGCCAGCAGGAGCGCCACCAATGGTGATGTCAAAGAAAACTCTGGGATCTCCCATTTTCACAAACCTGCCTCTGTGTTGGTTATAATGTAAAAGTTAAACTAGAAGTGAATCCTGTCAACTTGTCAGACTCACTGGCTCTAAGCAGCTGACATAAGAGCTGACAACAGCCAATCACAGCCCCCGTCCTCCTCAAAGGCTCAAAATTGGACCAATTGTAATGAACATGTGAGTTGAGGTGTGGGTTGATTGGTCGAACCTGTTTTAGGACAGCTCGCAAGGGCGGAGCTGTGGCCAGAGAGAAAAGGCTGCAGTGGAAAAGCTGAAAAATAATCTTCTGTCCTCAACTCTATTCCTTAACCTGGAAGGAAAGGTCATGAGGTCAAAGAGGATGAAGCCCAAAGGAGATCAGGGTCTGGAGCACATGAACATATGAACATTTGAGCATATGAACATATGAAGATATGAACATATGAAGATATGAACATACACTCACACACTTCTACCTATTAAGTTAATGCCTATACTCACCTCTAGTGTTTTACAACAATCAAAAAGTTACACCATGTTATTACAGCACTTGATAAATATTCTTAGGCTTTAATCCAATTCTCTTGTTGTGGCAAAAACGTCCCTTACAGCTTAATACATACATTAAGAGAAAGTACACAAATACACACAGCTGGAGTTTTCTAACAGATGTTTGAAACTGAATGAGAGGACACACAAAGTGAAATTACTTTATTTATACCATCATCTTCATCATCATCCATTATCATCGTCAATCTAAGTGAGCTCTTGTTAACAAATGTGGTCCTTTAAGGTTCAGTGTGTAGAATTTTGTGATATCTAGTGTTGAAGCTTGCATATTGCAGCTGAACACCCCTCACCTCACCCTCTCCTTCCAAACATGAAAAAGAAACTGTGGTAGCCTTTAATTGTCATAAAAACTGAAAAGGTGTTTAGTTTGTCCAGTCTGGACTAATGTAAAAAAACATGGCGTCCTCCATAGAGAGGACCCCCTCGATGTAAATATAAAGTATTTAAATATAAAGGGCCTTTTCTGGTGTAAAGAAAACTACAATTCATACAATTTAGATGAAATGAACTAGTGAAAACATCATGAGAATCGTTCTACATTAAATTACTGCCAATAGTTCCCTTTAACCTTAATCTTACACACTGGAGCTTTAAGGACAGACTGAAATGTACAAAATATGAATATTGGACAAACATTTTTCGACTGTTTCTTCTTCTACTGATATTATAGATATGCACCATCTCAAAGAGTAACTGGGATGTGGATGATAAGGAGAAATCTGACAGGAGAGCAGACTGACATGAAGGAACTGAGTGAGTTGGACTAATTTAATTCACCACAGTCGGCAATGACAACCTTGGCTTTCGGAGTACCGCTCTTTGTGCCATGCTTCTCCATTGCCTTGACAACATCCATTCCCTCCACAACGTTGCCAAACACCACATGCTTCCCGTTCAGCCTGAGGACGAGAGGAGACGATTAGTATGCAAAACCAGCCAAACTTCTTGTTTTCATCTCAATGCAGGTGTGCACGTGTCACAGTGGAGCTCACCAGTCAGTTGAAGCTGTGCAGATAAAGAACTGGGACCCATTGGTGTTGGGTCCAGCATTAGCCATGGACAGTGTCCCTATGCCTGCGTGTTTCAACTGAAAGTTCTCATCAGCAAACTTCTCTCCATAGATGGATTTGCCTCCAGTTCCATTGTGGTTGGTGAAGTCTCCTCCCTGTAAGACAAAGTTGACAGCAGCGGTCATAAATGTGTGATTTGTGAAAAATGAAAAAACAGCATTGATCCCTTAACTGTACCTGGCACATGAATTTAGGGATGACACGGTGAAACGTGGAGCCCTTGTAGCCAAAACCTTTCTCTCCAGTGCACAAAGCACGGAAATTCTCTGGAAGAAAAGATTCTGTCAATTCTTGGGTAAACTTATATCTACACAAAATGAATGCATAACAGCATTATACAGAGCTTCAGAGCAAACTCAAACCACCCAGGGTAGTTCTCTTGAATTATTTATTTTCTCTTGAATAAACTTCACATATTTCCGAAGGTGAACAGCTGATCTTTCTCATTGTATTTTGCCTGCTCAGCAGAGTGCTGCTACTGGTGTTGTCTCCTATTTCCTTTTCTCCTTGCAGCTGAGACAGGAAGCAGAAACATTTCATTGCAGTTAATCAGAGTTTGGATTTTGTAAGTCAAAAGTGTTACTATTAACAAATTAATGATCTTTCGAACTAAAATAAATTGTGGGAAAAACAGAAAATGATCACAGGGAGTTGGAAATTGTATTAAAAATGAGACCATAAAATCAAATATTCAAGATTGAATGAGTAATGATTAATGTTGAAATTCTTAAAAAAAAATGCTTGAGTGTTATTGTATGTGATAGCAATAACAAACAGCACACAAATAAGTGTGAGAAAAGCACAGGCAAAAAGACAAAATACACAAATGTGAAAGAACCAAAACTGTTTTAAAAGCTGTGTTAATGAGCTTAATGAGAATGTTCACAAGACTTCACACTTGCACAGCTCTACAAGCTACTGTGTGCATACAGTTACATCAAAACCGGAAAACGCTCCACACAAAGGTCAAGTTAAAATCACTCATTAAAAAAACTGTTAAGAGTAAATTACAGAAATCTCAGATAAACTAAATAAAGAATCAAAACCCTAACCTCATTTCCATGGAGGCAATCTTCTTCTTTAGCAACCACTGAGAATAAATGAGGCCATCTGACTAACATTAGCCTATGTGGGGCAGAATCACAGGGACTCAATAAAGCATTGTGCAGGTTTTCTTGCAGTTTAACCACTTGCAGACATCTTTTTCTTCCTTCTTAATGTTATTATCACTCACAGCAGTGGTACCACTCAGTTGCATGTCTGCTTGTGTCAATGTTTTACCCTCACATTTGACTATATTCAGATTCTTTCTATCACTGCGTCAGCCATCGTTTGCCTTAAACTCCAAATGAAGAATAAATGCTCAGCTAAACTGGGAGGCATTGTTTTTTCAGCCAAATGCAAATGTGTGTTGTCGAGAAGACGTCTGAGCCTGATGCTGTGTGCAGTAACTCGGATTTTCTCTGTCTCACCCACCTGCCGTCTTTGGGACCACATCAGCCCGGAGCTGCAAGACACAGGGATTTTTTACATGAGTGCTTGACACATAGTACACACAGACAAGAGGAACAGTGAGATACTCTGAAAATTTTTGCAAAGGATGAAGAAGACAATAAGCCTCAAATGTGACAGCAGCAACAACAACATGCGCCAAGAGGCATTTTTATCACAGCTGACAACAGTAAGCCCAGCGTCATACGTGAGGCACACAAATCAGCTGCCTTAACTACATTACATTTCTATTACATGCAAATGCTTCAGTATTTTATACACCAATCTGTAAGTATTCTGTTACAGCATATTACATTAATATGTAATATATATATCCAGCTTTTCTTCAACTATAGATGATGTTTGTTTATTGCTTATAGTGTAAGTGCTCTAGCATAGTTTCTATTTTTATTTCTATTCTTATTTAAATTTGATAGACTTCATAATTAGTTAAATTCCCCCTCTGGGAATCAGTACACATATATTGATTAATGAATATATGTGTGTTTTTGGTGTATGTATATATATATATATACATATTCTGCCATATGAGCACAGTTAGATATTAAATAATTATATATATATATATATATATATGCAGCAGGATATCATCACATTTTAAATAGCTGATAACAGATCATTTGGCATTTTTATTTAAAATATGTATTTAAAATGATCATAATAGTGGCAGATTGAGTTTCTATCCATTGATTCATTGATGAAACTACTAATTATTTCATATCTAACTGTGCTCATATAGAAGACAGGCTGCATCGCTTGAGTCCTAGTCTGACCTAAACAAATGTCATGATGATGACGATGATGATGATGGTGGTGATGATGATGGTGGTGAGGATGATGATGGTGGTGGTGAAGAAGATGATGATGGGCGTTCCCGTTGGAGCAGGACTGTTTTGTTGGCTATGTGCCTGATTCACTTGATCTTGTCTGTGTTTCTGCAGACTGACATAACCTGAGAACAAAAGATTGAGGCCTGTTAAAATACATGAACCCATCTGCCCATAAGAGAACATCTGTCTCTGCTTCGGTCCAAATCGAGCAGACGCTCAAGCCGAATTTAAACCCTGAATTGCGCACAGCCGAGACTGACTGTGAAGAGTTAATGAGGGATTTCTCTCACCTCCATTGTGATCCTGCCGATGTTAGAGCCATCCACGGCGATGTCAAAGAAAACTCTGGGGTTTCCCATATTTACAAACGCGCCTCTGTGCTGGTTTTAGTGAAAAAGCCGCAGATGACTGGATCAAGCCGTCGGACGCACTGGATCTGTTTATGAGGCTCTGACAACACGCTGATGTCAATGCTGCCGACAGCCAATCACAGCCCGCGCCCTGCTCAACGGCGCAGAAGTGGACCAATAGGAATGAACACTGACCGGAGGTGTGCGTTGATTGGTCCGACAGGGAGATGGGTTTCTATTTGCGAACGCAGCACAATGACACTTCGGTGGAGGTGATTGTCTGAAGTATCGGTCTAAATGCACCACAGTGAGTGGAGACATGCTCACAACTACACATGGATCCATCATTAATGATCCCCTGATGATATGTTATTGACAGAAATCAGTTTTCTGCAGAATCTGAACTTTTACTTTATGATACTTACAGTTCATCTAATATATCACTTTCCTTTTTCTGTATATTTATACTTGATTTTTCCCAAATGAAATTCATACAGGCAAATGATCAGCCTCCAAAATTATAAATTAGAATTCATAAGGTAGAAATGTATAATTGAGAGAAATGAGAATATGAATGAGAATAAATAAATAATAATAATAGTTGTGTAATTGTGTACCTTAAACATTGCAAAAGCATATAAAAAAAAGGAGAAATGAAAGTATCTTAAAGGTCCAGTGTGTAAGATTTAGGTGAAAGGGAACTATTGGCAGAAATTTAAAGTAGAATAATCCTCATGATGTTTTCACTAGTTCATTTCATGTAAATTGTATGAATTGTAGTTTTCTTTACCCCAGAAAAAACCCTTTATATTTAAATACTTTATATTTACACTGAGGGGACCCTCTCTACGGAGGCCGTCATCTTTTTTACATTAGACCAGACTGGACAAACTAACTTGGACTTTTTATGACAAATGAAGGTTTCCAGTTTCTTTTTCATGTTTGGAAGGAGAGGGTGAGGTGAGGGGTGTTCAGCTGCAACATGCAACTTCAACACTAGATATCACAAAATTCTTCACACTGAACCTTTAAGTATCATTTATCACTAAGGTGCTACTTTTACCAGAGTGAAAGATCTGAATACTTCTTCCGTCCCATTTTAATAGAGTGAATCCACGGCAGAGCTACAGGGGAGCTAAGGGGAGATCCCTGAAAGCCTATTTTTAGATGTTCAGAGGGAGCTCTGACACATTGTCCATGTTGTCACAGGTTACAGACTTGTTTATAATCAGATTCCTGAAATAAAACACAATATATATATATATATATATATTCCTGCTGTGGTCATCCATGCATGGTGGCACTGTCCTCAGATCACATTTATTTTTCACATTACGTTACCTCTTGACCTTCTCTTCACTAAACACTAGACAACAACAAATGACAACAGTTCACCTGCTACACCTGCCAGAGCTGCTAGCAGTTGTTCTCTTAACCCAGCCCAGGTTAGGAACAAGGGAAGTGAATTATGTGGTTTTGGATATTGTTGAGTATTCAGAAGGCATCGACGCACAGAAGTTTGAGGAGAAGCCTGAGACATGCAGGACTCGTTTTTGCACAAACTGAGTCTACGGATGCGTTACTAAAGTCAAACAAGATTCCCCCAGAGTTCAGTCTAGACTGTATCACTGGCATGAATTCACCGTTAATAACTCCATTAAGGACGCGTTACCACTATATCCTCTATAAGCAAGAAACGCTTGTCTGTTCCAGGAGGTGGCTGCAAGTTTAAACATGCCAATCTTGAAAATAGGCCAAATGTCTACCATCAGTTGTTTGGCTAGTAGTTTTAATCTGGTGACATCAGTATGGAAAGACAACCCTGCATTGGGAAACCAGTTCTAAACAGCAATGGAGGACACCTTTCACTCAAAGACAAGTGTTTAAGGACGATACAAACCACTTGGTCTCTGAATTGTGGTTGCATGGGCGCTGTACGGTGCTGAAAGATGTTTTTGTCATTTCCTTGGGGTCACTAATAGTTTGTTGGATATTCAATAAAAAACTGTATCTATATTGAATGTTCTGTGTGCCACATGTGCTTTTAGAGATAATACTACAACTTCCTTTTAAAGTAGCCCCTCCACATCTTGGTCCAGCTCCCATATAGCACAGGTAAAGAAAAAATCATGGGGATGGCCATGCTATTCAGACAGATGGTACTTGGATTGTGGGAGCAGAAGTAAAAAAATCCAACAATATCCATATGTGAACCAAATGTCAAAGAAGGGCAGTGGAACAGAAGCTGACAGCTCTTCTGTCTGATCGCCTCAGCACCTAACGCCCTTCACGAATGTAGATTTTGATGCGTTTGGCTTCCACAACATTTCCACTTGTGGGACCTGAGAAGGAACAGGAAACAGTAAAATCAGTTATCTTTACATGTCTAAGCATACATGCATGAGCTCATAGTTAATGGACATGTCATGTTTTCTCAATGCTCTACGATGCTTTTTTGCTGCATAGTGCTGTGAAAGTGATCTGAGACAGACATTTTCAAGGAGCCTGCAAAGATCTGCAGATCCTTAATGATGCACATGGCTGTTTGTTCCGTCCCACTCTTCCCTGAAGGGGTGAGAGGGGTTTCAAGACAAATCCTTGACTCCATGCTTTCTTAAATCAGTCCCTCACATCTCACTCATGAAGAGCTTTCAACCCCTCTGGCTGAGGTATACGTGAAGAATTAAATGATACATTGCTCACAGCTATCTCAACTGATTCAGACTCGCCTTTTCTTGTAGCTCCAGCGATGATCCTGACACAAAGTCTGAACCCCTCTTCCTCCTCTGGGGACCTTTGAGTTTACAGACCTACTATATCACCTGCAAAGGAAACATGTCCAACATTTGGCAAATGTCTCCTGTGACAGCTGAGACTGACTTGTGACTTGCCAACTGCATTTATCAGTGAGACCTGGACTCTACTCCATAATCAACCAGGATATTAGGCCTTATTTTTGTACAAGGAAGTGGAATTATTATTTAAAAGACATAAAATAAAAAGTAGCCATAGCCTCCAAAACAAACTCTTCGTCAAATAAAGTGATGTTTAATTGTGATTCTGACGGTCAGGGAAGGGAAAACATAACTGTAGGTACGATGATTAAAATATAAATAGAAAATAATGGCAATTACAGTGAATTACAAAATATGTGTAATAGTTTAGAAAGAAAAAAAAAAAACTTTACCCCTATAAATTTGCAGTTAAATAGTCAATTTCCAAATAACATTGTTGTGTTGCTCAAGGTAGCAAGCAACATTATTTGTTGTCGCCTTGTCGAGGCAGTGTGGAATTCATAGAAAAAAAATTGTCAGCTTCAAAAAGTGGCATTAAGAACAATTTCAAACTTTACATCTTGAACTGCATGACTCCGTGTCAGCTGACGTCTGTCATACATGCATCATGCGTGTATGTATGACCACAATTTTCTTTCTTTCTTTTTTTTTTTTTTTTACAATTGGTTTATCAATTTCTAACACACAGCATGAGTACAGTGCCAACAATGATTCATTCTCCAACTAATAACATTTAAACTTACCATGATTAACAATTCATTTGATACACACACGTTCTCTAATGAAAACAGCTGATTATACAGTACACAAACCCGCGTCGTGATGGGTTATACAGGTGAAACAGTTTATAAACATACAAATAGCTTTCAAATGGCAGAAAAGGCCATGACACACAGCATTTACAGTATGAAACAGCTTGAAACACCCACACTCACACACATCATCCCCAAAAGAGGGTGAAATCCACAGAGGGAAAGGTGGGAGTTTTTATATAGTTCACAGTGCTGAAGGATGTCAGAGATACAATGAACCCTCAGTTGTGTCCCAACTTAAAGAAGTCAATTACACGTCTGGGCCTGGCCTACGTAGGCTGAGCTTTAATAACTATTATTGTTTTCACCCATGTGTTTCTTGGTTTGTTGTCGGCAAAGCAGAGAACAGATTTGCACCGAACCTGGAGGAGGGATGGTGCATGGGCTGGAGAGGAACTCATTCAACGTTGGTTGGAGATCTGGTTTGTAACTTTTTGTCATTCATCAATTTTCCAGGAGATAAAGTAGCCAGGTTACAAATCAGCATTCTTTATGGTGTTGAGACGTGGCTTTTTACAATTTGGTGCAGATTACCAGACTATCATTTCCCACACCATATTTCCTCACAGCAGACACATAGCAACTGCTTTGCTTGTTTTTTTTATAAATACACAAATTTACTTCTGAGAGTTGCCAAATTTTGTATTTGAAGATTTCAGAAAGCACCTCACTGCTGCTGTAGCTCATCTTACCTCAAAATGGAGGATATTTTCCTGCAGTAGCCTCTCCCGTAGCCACTGACCTCAGTGGTCCCAACTTTTGGATCAGCAAGTTTGTGGGGTGGAAATGTGTGGAACGGTTCTAGATTCGACACAGGCCCCACGTTCCACTATCCCCCCCATCGACTATAATAATCTATAAATAAAGATCCCTCAGCCTGTGAGTTGTGCTTTAGTTTAAAATGCTGGTCTGCACAGTCAGAACCCACTGTTCTGTTGCATTCTTCATACTTGGACAGTGTTCAGTGTGGAGAGTGTTCTTTCCCATTTCAGTACTGAATGGACTGCAAAGAGCAGGACACTTCAAAATGACACACGAATGTACGCACGCACACACATGCACACAGAGTGATGGGTGCCATCAGAGATGGTGCAGTGTTCGTCCCGGGCTACAGCACACAGAGAAGCTGAGGCTGGACTTGCAGGTGACCGCTGTGAGTCTGAAGGTCATCAGTTGTTCTCGAACAGAGAGAGCAGGTCATCGCTGCTGTTGTTGGGGAGGTCGGGGGGACCCAGATAGGACAGCAGCTCGTCTGGATTGGTCAGCTCAGGAAGAAGCTTCATAACAAAACATAAGTCATTCATTTAATTAAACACTTCAGATGCAAATTTCAGGTTATTGTTTTTTACGCTTTAATCTAGCCACACTTAAATTGAGATACCGAAGGTCAGGGCGCAAAGTTATCTTTAACTTTCTTTACTTTAACTTTAACTGACCCCTCATAAGGACACAACTACAACCTTTATATAAGAGGAAATTCAAAGCGTGTCTGTACTGGGACTATACTTTTGGTGATTTGAAAATGGAAAATTTGCTATTGAAACCAGTGGAGGTCTGAACAGCTCCTTCCGCTTCATAGCTTAATTGTTCATCCTTACATTTTACTCAGTGGTATGTTACTGTGCTAAAGCATGTAATTTCTATTGCACTGTCGTGGACTTACAAAGAGGGACATCAAGTTAGATTCACGGCCTGTGGTCTGAAAATGTTTTGTTTTCTCATAAAACTAAACACATGATCATCAGCTTTTCACTCACATCTAGCGCATGATCGGCTCCCTCTCCTCCAGGCGCTCCGGGGCCTCCCAGACCGAAGGAGCCTTCGCTCTGCAGCCGGGGGTTCTGGGTATTGGTGTTCCGCTGCTGCAGTGGGCTGCCGGTGTCACAGAGACCCTGGTTACCATGAACACTTGAGCTGTGCTGCTGCAGGAGGTGCTGGGAGTGTTCCATTCGTCCAGGATGAGGCACCTGACAGTGATGAGCAGGACGAGACACAGAGGAAGAGAGACACAGACACAAAAATAAATCTTTATTTTGGCACATCGCTACAAGAATTCCCTTTTGTTTTACTTTGCATTCACCGCAAACAACACTTTGCATGAATCCATGTTGCCTTTTCGTAAGAGAGGCTGAACACCAGAAGTGAGTGACAGCGGAGGAGGATGGACTCAAACCCTCAGCAGACAGCCCCACAGCTGTGTGCGACAGGTGGCATGTGTTTAGTGGCTCAGTACTTTGTGTGAGTGAGAGAATCTCTCCTCAGTCAGTGCTGTCTACTTGTCTACTTCAGGTTCAATTAAAGGCTCTCATCTGAACTCACAAAACCAGAAGGAAAAGACAGTCAGTGCTGCTCCACAGCAGCACATTACAGAGCCTTCTCCGCCAAATCATTACAGGTAGACCTCTGCCTCATGTACAGGTTTGCTGCTGGGGCTGTGTTTACTTCTTGTGACTTCAAACATCCAATTCATTCCATCTGTGATTTACACAGGGATGCCCAAATCTTAAATACAGGGGCAAAAAGAAAATGAATATCTATATGTTTATATATATATATATGGCCCATATATATATATATATGGCCCATTCCAGAGTTGCGGGTACATTTCAAGTATAGAAACAAAATAAGAAGTAGCAATGATTTTTACAAGTAAACTTTTTTTATTCTTATGGAACCCATTTTAAATTTTCTTTTTTCAGTATTTCCTGATCCTAAACCTGTAAGATTAAAAAAAAAAAACATTGTGAAAAACAATGTGCAAGAAAGATCTGTCAACTCTGTTAGAGACAAATTGAGTCAAATATATAGTCAAAGAATGCAATACAATTTAAAAATAACTTTTGTCTCCACATCCATTAATTCAACTTTAAATCTAATAAGATGGAGACTTTTTGTTTAGAAGTAAAAATATAAACATGTTGTGCAATGGTGCGTATTTTCTCCAAAAATAGCTTTAAGAATTAATGGAATGTAGCAATAATACTACTTGTGACACAGCCTCTGTTCAAATGTTAACATTACAAACCTAAAGATCATTTTAAAAGCTAAATCTTAAACAGAGTTGACACAGACAGTAACAGAGTTGATATGAGTAACAGAGTAAACCACCAGTAGTTAAAAGATCAAACACTTCCTGCCCGACTTTTAGACCACATTTTAAAATGTGAAAAACTATTTGATCCTAACATATACATCAGAATTACAGATCATTCATGAACTTGAATAATAACTGCACGTGTCATGCTTTACTGATCTGGAAAATCTAATTGCACACACTTCTTTCCAATGGGCATTATATTGTATTATAGCAAATTCAAGGCAGCGAAGAACTGATCCCAGCTTTCCCAGACCATAGGCAAGCACATTAAGCAGGATCCTGGTCATTGGTCAAAGGCTAGAGAGCAAACACGTCCACAATCAGTCACTGGCAAATTCTGCCCATATTTCTTTGTGTATTTCTACATGACGTCCTGTCACTGAGGATGGTTGTGGAATGATTCTTTTGATCTTTCCTGACACAGCGCTTAATATCATCTGACTCTCTCTCTTCTTTGGTGTCTTTGTACTTTTGTCTGATATTTTTTTATCAGCACGTTGTGAAAAAAAAAAAAAAAAGAAAAAAAAAAGAGTTCTGTGAACCTCCGGAGAGACTTTATGTTTTCCTATCTGTTTCCGTGTTTTTGATTGAGGGGAGTCAGACACGTGTCAGTCTCTGGAGGCTTTCTCTGGTATTTTCGGATGGCGGTTGTTTTCTTTTTCAGCAAAATCTTTACGTTTTTTATTTCTCGGTATAATTTAGAATTCTCCCATTTTATTTGTCTTCATCCTGACCTCCTTTGTCTGAAAAAATAAAAACAAATTTAAATTCAGATATAATTTAAAGTAGCATATTTCTTACTTAGAACAAGGGCAGTTGCACTCATCTAACCATGCATTGTAATACTGCTAAATAAAATGCATTTAGAAAATTTCACTGTACGAATGTCTAGTATTTCCTGACTTGTATTCTTGTACTTGTGTTTGCTTATTGTGGCAACTGTTGGATTTCCCTATAATATTTTAAGGTCTGGACCTTATTTAAGCTAATTTAAAAAGAACAAAAATAAATGTGTAGTAACATTTCAAAATACATTCCCTGCTCCCTTGAGTTTTTATCCAACAAAGAGGATATGCTGCACTTGTTGGGGGACTATTTTCAGTGGACGGAGCTGTGTGTGTGTGTGTGTGTGTGTGTGTGTGTGTGTGTGTGTGTGTGTGTGTGTGTGTGTGTTAATGGGGATGAAGGAACAGATCATGGATGTGTTGTAGTAGTTTCTTGGAACAATGGAGAAATCTAATATATCAGACAGATGATACCTGTTGGTAGAATCAGTGAATTGATGGTTTTGATATTTTTCTTAAGATTTGCTGACAATGAGAAAAATACTTTGGTATTGACTTGCCTTTCCATCTCCGTCAGGAGATACAGTATGTGCCTCAGTTTGAGTTTCATAATAGTCATTTGTATCACTGGGTTTGAGAAGCAAGCTCATAGTACAGCGCCTTCTGGCGGTCGTCTATTCATGAAGTCTACTCAACCATTAGGGAAAATGTCCTGAGTGAAATGAGTAGAAGACACTGAGCATGATCCACTTCACTGTGGCCAGAGGCCACGTCAAGAAAAGAAGAGGAATCTGTTTCTGTGCGTTCCCTACGACATGCATTATGCAATAAAGGATGGTGGTAGGAGGTTGTATTTCAAATGTATCTAACCTGGTCAGACTGATAGGGGAGTAGAGGTGGTGGTCCGGAGGCAGAAGCATACTCTCCTAGTGTGGGGGTGCCGGGAGTGTTGGGGAAGTCTGTAAACCCTGTTTGGCTGGAGAATCCCTGGCTCCCTGCAGAAACAAGAATGAACAAATGTTACCTCTGGGAAGAAAAATAAACAGGTCAGTGCACACTTTTATTTTGTCTTGCATAATAGTGGCTGGTGCAGCCTGAAAGAGAAGGGGGAGGGCACTTCTCTGCATGTCGCTTGACATATTTTTCTGGGTCACCTCCCCGTCTATGAGCCCAGTGATCTGACAGAGCTAGAGAGCGACTGTGTACAATATGTGCATCCATAGATTACAGATATTATACACCAGTCAAAAGGACCCATGCTTTATATACATTAAAGCCTCTGGATATATGGTTTACATTTGTTCCTCTCTAACAGTGAATATCCATAACATAATACAAAATCACCACAATATAAACATTAACAAATATATTGTTGTGAGTATTAAGTTATAAGTGTCTTCACTGTACGGTATTTGTAAACAGTTATTCTAAAAGAACATATTTTATTATTCTATTTTACCATATCACCATTCATTATCTGTTTATACACCAGCATTCACAAGTAGGTGTCAACCATGGAGTCAACAAGGAGTGGTGACTCTTCACAGACATAACTATATCTCTTTACAACTACATTAGAGTCTGTTATGAAGCATTTATTAAATATTTATAGAGTGCCTAGAATTTCTAAATGGAGGACACAATTTTATAGTTCAAAAACTGTGTGGGTGTTTCATCTCATTGAAGCAGCCAGGAAACAAAAACAGCACTCAAAATAAAAGACTGAACTACTTTATGTTTTTGTCTGTCGCCACATGAAAAAAAAGGGGCACATAGTAATTCCTGAACCACCTTCTAATGATGCCATGGAGCATTCTGCTTCAACACGTATTTCAGACATCCAATTACTACAATTAGAATTATTAGTTATTAGGATTGTGTGAAGATTCAAATGTGTTACAATGACAATGTAAGAAGAATTAAGCCTTAAGTGTCCATACTTCAAATTATATTTTCAGCGACAGCGTGCAGACTTTTTCTTGTGTATCAATTTTGAAGCTCTAGCACCTGCACATTTTAGGAACAGTTGAGTGTGCATCTTCATATTCAATTTCTAAACCTAAAACTATGTGAATTCCTTTAACAAGGTTCTTATTTGTGTATCACAATAACTCGTAAATATTTCCTGAATCTTTGTTTAACTAAAACTGATAAGTGGAGATAATACTGATGTCCTTAATCAGCAGGATTCATAGTTTAAATGTAGGTATTCATAAAAAATAAAGACACCACCATTAACTCATTGAGCCTTTTAGCTTCCCTCCTCAGATTGAACCTAACCTGGCCTGTTGTAGTCGGGGGTGTTCCTGCCTCCTGCTGTCAGACTATGGTATGGAGAGGACGCAGGGCCCAGAGCTGCGATCATTTCCATGACGTTGGGCAACACCATGTGGCTCGGGCTGACTGTGCGGCAGCGTTTCAGCACTGGACCATCAGGCTCCTCCTTTATGTGCAGGTCTGGTTTGACGGGCACTGGTCTCCACCCACACACTGGGTCTATAGTGATCTCCTCATAGTCAGAGCTGAGGACAGAAGAGACAAATGGTTTTTTTAAGTATATTAAAATGCCACTGGACATCAAATATCCAAAAGATCAAAAACACAAACACTTGTGAATTTCACATAAACTCTTACTTCTGGATATAGACAAGAATACCAAGCATGTACTGGTCGACCTCCAGCCCCTCAAGCAGAGCTGTTTTACTGCAGATGAGAAGAAAAAAGTGTTTTCACTGAGAGGAGTGGATCTGAGTCTAGAAAGTGCAATAACTCCTTGTTAAAGTACATACTTGCACACAGGACATCTCCAGGTCCCTCTTTCACAATTAAGTTGCAAATAGGACTCCAGGTCAAAACACTATGAAAGAGACATTTCCACATTAGACAACAGATATGAATGTTTAGCTGTGTGTGTGTGTGTGTGCGTGCGTGTGTGTGAGACCTCACCTGTATGTGTCTGCAGTCATGACCTCTGGCCGGCAGCTGGATTCGTCTGAACGTGATCGGGCATTTCAGAGAAACTTTGATTGCCGTCTGCTCCACACCGTCTTCACCGTTCAGACCGGGGGTCCCGGGGATAGTGCCACTGCTGAAATTTCTCTTGACTGAAACAAAAAGAAGGGAACACATCACGGATCTACAACACGGCTTTGTGGCAAGGCATTTCATTTTCATCTGGGTCAATACTGAAATTATATTGATCAGATTTCTGTTCAATTTAGATTTTTTTCATTTATTCTTTTAATTTTTAAGGTCTCAATCTTACTGTGTCAAGTGCCTTGAGATAATGTATATTATGATTTGATGATATACAAATAAAATCTAATTGAATTGAATTTGTAAGGGACAAAAAAGGTACAGTAACTCATTGTTAAGGAAGCAGTGTCCAGTGTACTTTGCATTAAGTATAAAGCTAAACATAAATTCCATCACCAGTGGATGGAAACTGAATATAACAGAGCAAATAATAATATATGAAAAGATTCCTCAGTTTAAAATATCCTTTTCAGTTTGACTCCCTTATTTGTACTGGCACCACCATCAAAGGGGGATCATAATGTAAGAGGTCTATTTACTGTGAAAAAGGGCGACTGTGGCTGTGAGTGTGTGTCAGACAGAGGACCTAGGTCATTGGATGGTTTAAGTATGATGATTTTAAGAAAAAAAAAAATATATATATAATAAAACTAAAATATATTCTCTGAGTTCCTGACTTATTGTATCGGGGGATGTGTCTAATTGCTGGTCTGGGTTGTGAATCTGTTGCTCGGATCAACTCGGAGCAAGTCCTTACTTCAGAGGAACTGCAAGTTCTTGGCAAAGACCTTTTCGATATCACATCAGTGGTGTAAATAAAGAGGTGTTGGCTACTGTTGGATCTGGACTCACTCTTTGTGATGCAGTGCTCAGCCGGCAGCAGTCTCTTTTTCATCAAACCCTGCAGGACAGACCTGACAGACGGCCGGTGGACCAGCTGTAACACAAACAGGTGGGACTGGGGGGAGATGGTGGGGGGATGGGGTTGAAAGGGCTATTGCTCAGTTTAATGTGAGACATATAATCAGCAGGTTTCATTCCAAGGCTACTTACACAACAGCATGCGGTTACTGTGATCTGTACTGTGTTACGTCCGGGCTGACACACTTGCTTTAGGTACAGAGGCTTGTGGGAGGTTTTGTTGTCCCCTCTCTCAATAGACAAAGGGGTCGCATTGACACTAACCTGATGGAGAGGAAATAAAGGACAGAATTAGAGTAAAGGTTCATCTAGAAACCCCTAAAGAGACTAAAATGACAGTGTACACCTTTTAAAAAATGGTGTACTCACAAACACACACATAGTACCAACCAAAGAAAAGGTGAGGATGCTCACTTGCACAGAGGCAGGCCAGTTAGTGTTCATTTGTCTGTCCTCGTGGTGGTAGCACTTAAACTGCAGCTCCAGGTCAGGTCTGCAGGGGGAGATATAACACAACTAATCAGGGAGAGACTGGGTGGGGTTATCTGACATTCCTCATCTGCTTTTCCTCATGTGGTATTTTAAATGACTCAGGAGGAGGAACAAGAGCGATGCACTGCTCTGAATACACATTGTGTAACAGAGGGTCACAGCTAAACTCTGGCCTCTGCTCCTCACTACACGGCAGCTCACCCTCCCTCTACCCTTTGTAATAAAATAAAAACAATAGTTTCAATATTTCTAAAAATCTATATTATTATTAATCAATGTATGTCACATTTATTCAACCAAATCATTCTAGACCAGAGCTTAAAATGTAACAAGTAATCTAACAAAAGAGAATTCAATCATTGTTCTTGAATAATTGTTGTTATTGTTGTATTCCTCTGTGTCCTCTCATTGTATACCACTTACAGTATGAGAAGGAAAAGAAATTGGACATCAAATACACACTTGCTTTGTTTAGAGAAAAATCTGCCAGGATCATCTCTTGGTGTTAAAAAACCATGATATACAAAAACAGAAACAAGGATTCCTACACACATGATCAAAAGCAATGACTTTAAGAGGAACCTGTTGTCATTTTATTACATTTACTATTATTAATAATACACACACCAGCTCAGTGTGTATGAGTGTCATGTCACATGTCTCACCTCAACATGAGTGTTTTGTAGACGGAGTCTCTGAGCTGGAAGGCGTGGTTACTGACTGCCAGGTTGTGCTCCAGTCTGAACGGCTCTAACACGATACCGTCTCGTACCGGGAAAGTCAGCCGCAGGTCGTCACTGGGGTTACCTTGAATGGGACAGAGCAGTGTTAACTACCCTTTTACTTTAGAATTAGCTTATTTCAATTGATAGGTCTCACCTGTAGAGGGCTGCAGGGTGCTGATGTTGGGTTTGGTGTCTGGTGGAAGGTAGGGTGGTTTTGTGTCCTGGCCCGGGGATAGGTAGGGGGGTATGGTGGTGCCAGGTGTCATTGGGGGGGTGGGGTTCCCTCCCATCGGTGAGCTGGGATACCCGGGAATCACTCCAGCCCGACCTGGCTGAGAAACGAAGATGAGGAAGTGTTTAGACAACATATCCTCGGCAGTGTATTTCTTTGTGGTCTTAACTGGACTTAGTCTTTAGTAAAAGGGGCTGTGGTGAGTACATAAATGTCTTACCCCGTTCACTGCAGCCTGTGTGAAGGCATTGTATCCCCCTGCTCCTCCTGTTGGCAGGCTGCCCTGACCATTGAAAGGCTCTGACTAGAGAACACAAGACAGGAAACAAGACACTCAGTTAATGATCTGTTTATCTGGACCTGGGATAGTTCACAGTGGTCCAGATATTAGATCTGTGTAGCCATAAATCTTTAAAAACTTTCAGCAGAAACTTTTGAGGACTCTGTTTTTTTCCTTGTTTTGATCGAACCTCATCAAATTAAAAGAGAAAAGGCTGCAGTCTGATTATTAATGATAAACATGCCTATTGGTTGGTCAAGAAAAATTCAGAAAATATAAAAGAATTTGTCATTAGATTTATCGACTAATCTCTTATATGACTTATTTCAGGTCTAAGAAGGAAAACAAGTTAAGGGTAGTTGTAGGAAAGGACATAACTAAACTACAAATTACCTAAACTCACTAAATGAATACACAAGAACATAATTTAAAACGGGACTATTTTCTATAAAGTTGCATGTGATAAATAATAGAATTGTCATCTCAGGTTGTTCAAGGTTATTATTGAAGTGTTTTTTTGACTGTGGGGTCAAAGGTATAACAGAGAGAGATGTCTGTGCAGAATTGAATGCCAAACATATGATTGAGGTATTTTAGAAAGATTAGTCTCAAAGTACAAACTCATCAAAATCATTTCTGCATTCTGGACAACCAGAGACAGGAGCATGGTCCCTGCTCTTTGCGAGCCATTCTGTGTCAACTTACACTTTATCTTGATTTCTGTTTGCAATACAAACTCTATTTTGTGGCTCCTTGTGACAATTGTTTTTGTCCTACCCTTTAAAAACATTAAGAGATCCTCAGAATAAGCATTGCTTATGTTGGTATCAACAATGATATCAGCATTGAATGTGTATAACTGGTTGGAAGTGATTACTTTATAATACTGTGGAGGATTGGGCTGAACTGCTCCAGGAGGAAACTGTGCTGGGTTGTGTGATCCAGAAGTGTATTGTCCCATTAAAGGCATCCGGCTGGAAGGGTAAGAGGGTGAGGGGGCACATCTCTGCTGTGGGTACTGCAGAGGTTGGTTGGGGTACCCCGACATCCCACTAGAGACGTACTGCTGTGCTGGAAAACCCTGAATAAAATATATAGACACAAGCTCAGTTGAGGGAAGAATTCTCTGAGGAAATGTCACTGCAGACAAATGTTCTCATCATAGCTGTGTCACAATTCTACAAAATACTCTGTGGTGGCTGACATTTTCTTTCTCTATAACACTGTGAAGGTACGGTACATCATCATACTATTCAACCGGTCAAGCCAACATTCAGCCACAAAATGTCGTGAGTCACAGAGTGATCACAAACTATTTACGGGGTGAGCATTGCTTCAGTTTTGTAGTCAGACAGGATCATTTATTCATTCAGAAAAACAGGAAACACTAGCCTGAATTTGTTTTACACGCAGCTTCAGTAGAGATTCCCAGCAGACAGAGTGCCACTCTAGGCTTTATTATCAATGATAATTTGTTCCATGTTATAAAATGGTGAAAACTGAAATGACCACCAGTTTCTTAAAATGCAAGTGACGTTTTCAAAACATTTTCTCCCATTACCAGTCTAAAAGTCAAATATGTTAAATTTACATTTACTTACTATGTTTTTAGCTTTAACCGTATCTTCTACCTATTTAATTACCTGCATGATACTTGTAGCTACAAAGAAATCATTACTTACTGACTTAAGTAAAATCAGGAAGTAATGGGCTAAAATAAAGTAAGAATTGTTTTGTGAATTTGATAATCTTAAATAATATAGACTCAGTTGTCTATGTATTAGATACATATAGATAAAACTAAGGATTTATTGCAGGACTGGTATCTGTCTAACAAAGTGGAAACTAATTGTATATCTTCAATTTCATAAACATAACCAGTGGTTTTGTTCTTGGCAACCAGACACATGCGGAGAGAATAATCAGTCATCAACTGGTAAAACTGAATTTTGAACTGAACTGAAGTGTGAGCAAACATGAGTCAATCCTTAAGTCAACATTCCTCACTTACCTCTGAATGGTAAGGCCGTTTGAGCCCTTGCTGTCCACCGGGATAGCCCACATGCTGGGCCATCTTCTGTGTCTGTGCAGCGTGAGAGGCATATAAGCCCCCAGCGGAGGGTGGAAGTCCGGCCCTGGAAGGGACCATCCCACCAGGGTTCATCACTGGAGGGCCGCGGGGGCCCGAATGTGACAGGAACTGGGTGCTGTAAGTTGATGCTCCACTCATCTGGAAGGGATAAGGAAAGCAAGAGACCAGGTGAGGGATGGAAGAGTAAAAACAAAGCTCTCTTGGTATTGGCACCACAGACCAAGTGCAACGAGTAAAATAAGTAAAATCACTAGAATGCAAGAACAGGTGTTTACATCTACTTTAGAGTTGGTTTATTCCAACGAGGCTGCAGAATTGCATTACATTTGCATAATTAACTGCAAAAAAACAAACCATGCATGTACATTCCTGTATCTACTTTTCATTTGAGAACTTTCACAAGAACCAACAGAGATGAAGACTGTTTGCTAAGCTTCTACAGTGACTCTCATTATGTAAATAAGAAGTCTGTAGAGTAAATAGTCTGGCATGGAAGAGCAGTGTCAAATTATGTCTCTGTAGTTAATAAGAGACATGTGTCCTGAGTGTGTGTTAGCAGCAGAGGAGCAGCTTCTGATTTGCAGCTGTTGGGACCAAACATCACAACTCTAAATCAGGGACAGTGTCACAGATGTCGTTTTTCCTGAAATCAGTAAAATGGAGAGGTTTTGTACAACTAGGCTAAAAGTTCATGTGTGACTTCCAGTGATTCCTCTGTTAATGAAAGATCGCATCTCATTATTCAATTACAATAAAATGTTATATTTGTTAAGGGCTAAATCACGATATACATTATCTCAATGCGTAAGGTTGAGATCTTTACAGATACGCCCAACAGTTCGCTCAACGAGCAAGCACTTTGGCGACTATGGGGAAAAAAAATTTTTTCATTAACTGGATGAAACCTCTAGCAGAACCAGACTCAGAGTGGGCCGCCATCTGCATAGACCAGTCGAGGTGAGAGGAGAGGTGGGTGGAAAAGAGGGGAAGAGTGAGACTATGCTTTCAGTAAAGTGAGGTATGCGTGAAGAGCAGCTCAGACATTTCTCCTTTCAGTGTTTGTGACAGAAACTCAAAGGAGACAGTGATACTCTACAGAGGATCTACAAAATGTCTGTGTGAACATATTTGAAGCTTATTTATAATAACAGTAGAAGAGTAGCAATAATATCAGCACCATCTGATTAAATAAATACAATACTATATTGATTCATTTTTAAACTGACCAGAGTTCTTAACCATCAACCAAGCTAAATTTAGTTTGATGTAAACATAAAAACTGATTCAATCATGTCATAAACCACTTCATGTTGTGTGTATGTATTGGGACAGGCTGTGTCTATTTTCAATAACTCATCAGATCACATTTATTCTTTGGAATTTGGTATATTCAAGGGTCAAGGTTTACTGAAACTCAACCCTGGGAAATAAACTCAAGACATCCTGCACTGCAGCACTGGCCTCATGATGTTAAACTAACAACAAAACTAGCACCAACGAAAAAGGTTTTTAAACAACTTATTCTGCTGGAAAACTGACAGGCTGCATCATCAGATCTATTCAAGACAGACAAATGAAATGAGTCTGGACTGGTTGAGCAACACCGATGCCTTCTGCAGAGCCCAGGCTTTGGGACAGACCTAGAGATTTAACAGGGAAACCTGCACATTCAAAACTCAGACAAAAAATATATCTTCAACTCCTGTATTTTAGTGATTCAAAAATTCCTTCTGCAAAATATGGTGATGTGGCAGTCATCATATTTAGTCTGGTTCAAATCAGGCAAATTAACTTGAGCAAGACAGAAATAGGGCTCAATCATTTCTAGAGAACAAAAGAAAATCACACAATACAATGTCCAAATTATTAATATTTAGGGTCAAATTAATAAAGAGCAAAAATAATTCTTAGCTTATATTTAGGGGTGTGCAGCTTTCCCAGTTTCTCCCTTACCTCCTTTACTCAGCCTGAATTCAATTAAAAAAAAGTGTGTCTTCCCTCCCTTCCCTGCTTTTATTCTTTTCAGACATGTTTACCTGTCCATAGCTCAGCTCCTGGTTCTGTTTTTCCTGTATTGCTGCAACAGTTGCTGTGGCAGTGGCAGTAGCTGTGGCGGCGGCGGCAGCAACAGCGGCAGCAGCAGCCTGAGTGAAGTCTGAGGGAGGACGCACACCCAGACCGGCACCTCCACTGTTACCAGAGTAACTGCAGGGTAGAGGGGAAGACGGGGGAGATGAGTGGGCAGTGAGCTTAGAGTACCGACCGTACGAGCGTGAGAGGTGTCGTCAGAACATGAGTCAGAGCAGTGGGTGAAGAGCAGCCACGTTGACATATGTTAATGCAAAATCCCACAGGTTGATAACAGCACGTAACAAACAGCACAGTGCTGCGTAAAAACATACAAGATCATTTAATGTGTGTGTGTGTGTGTGTGTGTGTGTGTGTGTGTGTGTGTGTGTGTGTGGCATGAGCAGTTTTGAAAGTAGAGGAACCTTTAATCAGACACACCAGAGCTTCTTTTATTTTTTTTTAACCAGAACTTATAGTCTGGGTCTTTTAACTGTGTTTTAGGGAACACACGTCTCTCACCTGGCTGTTATCACTGTTACAGTTGCAACTTTGGCAGAGTTTTCACAGAGAGACTCTCTGAAAAATGAGTCTTTGTTTCCACAAATCACTGAAGGAGACAAGTGAGAAGTTGTAATTAATTGTGACATGGTTAACTAGTCTCTGTTGCAGGAGCTTGTTATGAACTTTTCAGTTGATTTGATGCGTGTGAAGCATATGCAGGTTGTCCCTGTAGATGTACTGATCCTCCATCAGTGTTGAGTGTAAACATATTTTCTATTTCTTTTCTTGAATAGCAGAACTTGCTGAGGCTGTGATATTTTCAGCTGTGGTTGTCGGAGGCTCAGCTCAATCAAACAAACAGTTTAAAGGCCGTGAAAGACTATTATATTACACTCTGTGTATGTTAACATAGTGACCTTCACCTTTAATTTACATCTGATCACAACACACATACTGTCCTGACGTCTGGACATCCATAAGATAAGTTTAAATACCATTTTTGCTGGTTTGCAAAGGACATGTATCTGAAGCTTCCTCTACTTTCCAAAAATATAAGCAATTTGATTTACAGTTCTATTTTAAGAGCAAATCCTTGTTGAGTTTCTTCTCAGTGAACCTGACATTTAGCAAACAGAAGATCATCAAAGCGTACCTTCCACCATAGGCTGAGGGTGGGTTGTAGGCGGCATTGGGGCGTCCGTACATGAGTGGATGACCGTAGCCTTTAGAGACAGCGTCTCCATATGACTGTTGTCCCATAAACTGGGAGGCCATGCCAGGGCCCATACCAGGGCCCATACCAGGGCTGCCACCAGGCATCATGTGACTGCCTGAGCTTTCACCTGGACCCATGGGTGCACCGAATACCTTAATACAAAGTAACGAGGAGGGGAGGGGGTTAGGGGTGGTGAAAGCAAGTGAAATCACAGAGAAACACACTTAACAGTCACATTCACCTGAAAGTGAAAATAGAAATAAAGTGAATGAATCATCCTGTCCTGTATATTATATTATAATTAAGTAATATTAAATGTGAATTGGTGCCATAATAAGTTAGGTGCTATCATGGCCCAGAACCATGGTAGAACAGTTACTTTTACTGAAATTAGAAAGGAGAAGACATCGATGGAGATGATTTGTAACTGATTCCGGCATGAGGAGGGTGAGATTTGAGTGCACGTGTGACCAATGAGAGATATGGACCAGACTTGATAACAAGCAGACCAATCACAGTTATTTGGTACTGTGTTGTCATGATGTGCAGATACATTTCAGAGGAGGTGTGTGTCAGTGGACAATACAGTAGCTACAGGCTTGATTAAGCAAGTACAAATTGGCCTCGACACACAGAAGTCAATCAGACACGGTGACTAATGTGACTACCAGATCAACATAGGAACAATAACAACTAAATTATAAAAATATCAATCATAGTCAACAGAAATGTGATTAAAAGAGCCACAGCTGTGTTTTTAGATTTCAAGTTCAAAATGATGGACCTTGATTTCCTGCTCAGAAATTAACAGAAGGTTTTGGTTTTTTTTTTTATCAGCTTCTGTTGTTTCTGGTTTTGTGTAGTTACAGCTCACGAAACAAAATGTCCCAGAGTCATGTGTTACCTGGCTGTGTGTGGGATTGGTCACGCCCCACACTGTGGTTACTACAGAGAGAGCTCCTGCGTGCTGATTGGTGCCTGGTTGCCAGGAGACTGGGTCATTTAGGAAGGGGCCGTCACTGCCGCAGAAGGATACAAAGCTGAGTTAGAGGGGATTGTTGAGGAGAGAGCGTTCATTCACATATCAGATATAACGGTTCAATATCAGGAGTATCACAACATGTTATTATCCATTTCTGTTTGACAGAGCTGTGGAGCAGACACAGTGTTCTGTATGTGGTCAATTCATCATTTACTTTGCTGAGTTAAAGATTAACCTGAGTGTGGTTTCTTCATACGACAGTTGAGGTTACGAATCATTTCCTCAACAGGAAACAACCCTAATAGCAGTACTGTCATAACACATTATTTGCTGGGTGACTGAAGCTGAAATCTTTCTTACCATTACTGTCCATTTTAATATTTAAAAAAATATTTTCAGAATCACAGGCTTAGGTTGACGTCAATTCAAATACACATTAGCATAACTCCTGGCTTGTTTTCTTTCTTCATTTCTTCGTCATGTCAGTGGGTTAGAGACACATTTCTTGCTTCCATAGCTTACCAGAGAGAGAGAGAGAGACTGTCAGTCTTTGTGGCTGCACTCAATTAAAGGCTGTTCTGGCTCAATAAAAGCTAAAAATGAAGATGCTTCCAAAATGAAACAAAACAAAAAAAAAAACACTTGACAGCTGATTTGTCTTAACAGTGTGTAAGAACGGATGTGACTGGCTGGTCCAGTTTGAGGGAATGTATTCATCTTTGATCTTTTAATTATTTATAAATCATTCTGAGGGCAGCAAGACCTGCATCAAATTAACTGCATCTTTCAATTGTAAGCACATAAAAACAGTCTGCTGAAGTCAATGTGCAAACAGATGTGTGTTATTTCAAAGGCTTAATGAATGAATGAATGTCAAAGGATATAATATAAAATGTAAAATCCTATATTCAAAGAAAGGCAGAAAGCCAAACACACCAACTAATAGTGGCAGACAGTGCACACTGTTATAGTATAACAATATAGGTGAAGTTAGGCAAATAATTTTTCTCAATATCATTACCTCAGCAGAAATCCAAATATCTATAAGCTGTTAATCACATCTCTCTACAGGCTGTAATGATATCAAATAAATCACCAGTGTCTATATGGTAAGAGGCTGTGTGTGAAGCTGAAAGTGAAAAATAGCCGATGTGCGCATGATGTGCACTAACCAGTCAATGATTATCTATCTGATTACACGCTGCCGTCATTTACCTGCATCTTATGTTGACTTTGTCACAATAATAAAATCAGGAATTTATCAGAACCTCATGGAAGGCTGCTGGTGAGCACAGTGTTCATGAGTCACAACTAAATCCCTTTTTCATTCCCTGGTCAGCCAACAGAAACAAGAAATGGTATAGAAGAGGTCACAGACAGCAGTAGACTGCAGCGCAGACTAACGCCGATTTCAGAGGTTTCCTTTAACATACGAACACAGCAGGATATTCTTAGCATTCACAACAGCAACAAATCCTCCACTGTGTTCAGGTGAGAAGTGGTGCAGCAGGCAGAGGCATGTATAACGTATTTATTCTGCTGCTGGAATCACATGTGTTTGTTTACATCACACCAAGGTCGGCCCTGTTCGCCTACAACCTCTCTTGAAGTTTCCGTCAGTGTGTGTCTTCGTGCATGGCTCTGCTTTTTCATCTAGAGATATTTGTTTTCTTTTTGGTTTTTGCATTTATATACATCTGTCTTGTGTTAGAAATGACATCAACACTACAGTGCATCCTGAGGTGGATCTCTCGCTGTGTTCTCACTCCTCCGGGGTTTCTGCAGACTTTAAGTCAGGCACAGAAAGTCCTCTGGAGGGTCTCACTCTGACATTTGTCACTTGTCGGGCATTTGCTCAGACACATGCACCTCTTCCAGAAGATCTCCGGAGTTCGGTGCATATGTGAAAGCAGCTGGCTCTGTAGCTGTCAGTCACAGCAGGGGGCTGAGTAGCAGCTGTGCTCTGTCATCTCTAACTTTCTCTGTGATGACTCATTTCAAATGTCAATACAGCAGATCACACAGCAGTGGTCATTAACCTGTATTTGTAGCTTTAACTCAAACATTTCTCTCTGTGCTCGAGGACTTAAACTGGGTGTTCGCTCGAGCATAATCAAACACATCGAAGGAGAATCCTGCAGAGGTGGCGTTGCTTTACAACAGATAACTTCTCATGGCCGTTTCAATTTTGATGATGGAGACTGGAAGTACCAGTGCCACAGAATTTCAGGAAATTGACAGGGCTCTCTAAACATTGAATTTCACAATCCTAAAAAGACTGGCTTCACTGAGAGGAAATACTGCAGCATGCAGCAACGTTAACCCGAAATATTACTGAATAAAAAGGAGATTTAACCACTTTTACAGTTGTTCGGGCATTTCACTGTGTGAAGAGGTTGCTATGGAGACAACCAGAAAACACAGGTGAAGACGTTTCGAACACATTTGTGTGCAAACAACTTGATAAGACAACTATAAGTTAACTGACCAGTTGATGACCAACTTCATGACCTGTGATCCAGCACCACATTCAGTAGCTGTACTGACAAATCACTGGCAATTTACTTTGTGACGCAAACACTGCATTTCTACTGTTAAACTGACAATCATTGGAAAAAAGGTGAAATAGTTGCCACCTTCCTGAGTTACAGATTTCATTTCATTGTGCAGTGTTTTGGCCTCTCATAAGGCTCTAACCACATAATCTGTCACCTGAACTGGTTTCCTGGATCCTATTTCATGTCTCACCAATACCTTCAGCTACAGGCCACACACCAACGCAACCACCGGCCTGAATTCCTGCTTAAGTTCAGTGACACAGAGACAGAGCTGGAATAAGTTGAACTTGTTTCAGCGCACACGCCCCTGGGCCTAACAACAAAAGCATAACAGATACAACACTGGGCAAGGCAGGTGAGGTGTCACATGGTTCACCTGAGGACACCGAGTTTAATGTCACCACCGTGTGTGTGTGTGTGTGTGTGTGTGTGTGTGTGTGTGTGTGTGTGTGTGTGTGTACCTTTGTGGAGTGGGAGGCAGGGAGGGTTTCATGGAGTTGAGGGGGTTCATCGGATGAACGTGGGGATCATCAGAGAGCCCCCGCTGTCCTCAAGTGGCAGCTCCTGAGAGAGAGAGGAGGAAGACACACACATAAAAAGACAGTTACCCAAAGCTCATTTGCTGCACAGCAACAATTTATCATCACTGCAGCCCACACTGTGTGCACTAAGACATAGTGCCCTCCCACTCATAGACACTCACTCTAATCTCTGTGTCTGGATGTGTCTCTCTGTGTGTGTGTGTGTGTGTGTGTGTGTGTGTGTGTGTGTGTGTGTGTGTGTGTGTGTGTGTGTGTGTGTGTGTGTGTGTGTGTGTGAAGACTGTGCACATCAAAATGTTAGCCTATCACTGACTGCTGTAGCTCTGATACCTCTCAAAAGGAGGGGGGAGGGGTGCTGGGAGCTAAATTTAGCGTGCTGATTTCAAAAGGAATTTAAGAGAACAGAGATGTGAGGAGGCAGACGCTCCGCCCGGGCACGCCGACGTACAATCAGTCGCTCGCCAACGCGCTTGTTCTTCTTCCTTCATTTGGTTCATTTAATAACAGCCCTTCGTGTTTATCCGCCACCTTCCCTTCTTCGATTCATGATCTTTTTTCTCTATTTCCTACACAATCCTCATTTCACTGTGCTGCTGACTGCCGCTCTCCTCCAACCTCCCACTAATGATTTTCTTTATCTGACGGTTACCAACTGACATGCTAATTTTCCAACATCAGAGCCTTGCCTCAACATCCCCTCCCCCTTGGTTCTTCTCTCTGGTTTCCCTTTTGCACTTTGCAGATTTGGGTCAGACACCCCACATCTTGTAGTGCAGGAGGGGAGGGGAGGGCTGCTCAGATCACATGACTGAAATACCTGTATTCGCTCCGATCAAAGGACATTGTCAGCCTCCAGACAGCACCTTGCAACTTCCATCACAGCTGAGCAGCGAAACCACACAATGCAAGATGTCTGTCTTTATCAGATGCTGCAGCACGGTCTGTACCTGCAGAGGAACGATTGAGACACACTGTTCCCTCTGTTGACCTCAGCTTTCAGACTGTTCCTCACCCACGGCTCTTTGTGCTGCCTGTTCTTTTCTTGTCCTCTGCCTCTTCCTCTGCCATCAAACTGACAGCCAAAACACTGCGGGCACTCAATCAACCCTCAACTGACCCTGTGCTCCCACAGCCACTGAGTTGTTCGGTTAGCACCGATTTCAGCTTTCAAGAGCAAAAGTAGATGAAACAGAAAACAAGACGTCAACCTGTTCAAGACAGTTTTGTCGAGATGGTGTTTTAAACAAAATGATGTTAATCTGCAAAATCGTACTCTCACTGTCAACTGTTTGTTATAACCGTTTCAATCATGAACCACCAGAAAACCAAGAAAAGTATTTGTTGGTGAAACTGTACACATTGCATGTACTGTTGTAATATGAAAAGGTTGCAGGCTAAAAGGTCAGTCAGGCCGAGACAATGTTTTCATTACTGATTATTCTGCTAAGAAGGTTTTTTTTCAATTCAATGAAAATGTTAAACAAATATGATTTCCCTGAGTCTAAGGGGACATCTTCAAATGTCACTCCAAAGGGAACACATTCACAATGAAAAGCAGCTAAATGTCACATTTCAGAACCTGCAGCAAAACATTTGGTATTTTTGCTTTCCTGTCAAGCATCTAATCAATTTATTTACTTATCACTTTGGCTCCAAATTACACAATGAGACATTGTTCATATTATATGTACCAACTATTATCCACTCAGAAGATTGCAGTTGGGATAAAACTATTATTTCAACATAAATTAATAATCAATGAATTTCTTATTAGTATGAAAAGTTGACAAAAACACTGAACAGCTCTGACTCTGTATAATATCTCAGACTCTATGGTCTAAGATATTATCTTGAGAAAAAAAGAATGATAGTACCTGCTTGGAGTTGTGACAGATTTGTTGAGTTTAGGTTTCAGAATAGGAAACCCAGTTACGAAGATTAATCCAAACATACTGTTATCTCTATACATTCAATTGCCGCAGCTACATCGGTCAATTTCATCAAAGTGATCATCAGTTTAACTTAAGTAACATCTATCAGTGATCCGGTGTGTATCAATTGCTTGTACGGTAGAAGAGAATGGCAGCTAGTCAGCAAACATGATTAAACACTCCCTCTGCTACTTAGTCAAACCCAAAACAAAGAGGCCTTTACATATTTAATTAACTGCCACTCTCGAGCTGTCAAATAACTGATCAAGGTTCTTACTTGAGCGCCGCTTTTATTTTGACAGCCGCTTATCAATACAGACGATCTCATGACCCAATCACTTGGGGCACAATTCATATTGGGAATTAAATGAAACGATCTAACAGAGAATTAATCAGCAAGAGTTGATGAATCCTTTAGGTCTTTCATCAAGGAAAAAAACCTGTCATCCCCTCTCTACAGTTATCCAGAGAGAGGATTTACTGATTTTCTCTGGTTTATATCGCTGTCATTTGGATTTTTGGCTTGATTGAGTGAACTAAACAAATCTAAGAATGTCTATCAGGATTAATTATCTGATACCATTTTCCCCTCCCAATACATATTGCCATTTAAGGTGTGGCTAACACTACACTACATTACACTACACTACTGCCAGAAGAAGTGATTTTCAGGAAAAGAAATAAGCAATTTTATCTGGGTGAAACGGATATACTATTAAAAAAAGTAAATATAATAGACGTGGTATTGGATTGGTACATAGATTTGCTTACTCACCTTTGACCTGCATTTCGGCGGTATCTGAGGTATCTGATGCTTTATAGGAACAGCTCTAGTTCTAACCCAAACTGTAGTTTGTTCAGATACCGAAACAAATTGTTGTCTCTTAAACTTAATCAAACTGCCACTGAAACCTGAATACATAAAAAAAGTGAAGATAATAAGTCAACTAAGTCTATTTAACAATATCATCTTCTGATCTCACACAAAACCAAAAACCTCAGTCTCATGTGTGAAAGTCCTGAGCCCAACCCATTCACAACTTCAACCTCTTCACTACATGAGTCGACTTACTCGCTCTTTGTGAGACCTCTCCTGACTTCCCAAAGCCTTCCTAAAGAGTGGGGTTTAATAAGCAGCTAACAACAGCAGACGTTCCGAATGTTACCAGGCTCCAATTAAAAAAGTGCATTTCAACAATTTTAAATGTCCTGTACACATTTTCTAAAACATTCTTAGTGAAGACGAAACAGGTCATGGGAGTATTCAACACATAAAACAGATGATAACAATTGACAGCTAGAACTAATGGCAACCATGGATGTGTGCCTTCAGCTGCTAAAGTAATGTATCACATTACTTAATGAATATTTCATATATGGTGCTTCTCATCTCAGCTTCAGGTTGTAGGTAGGTGCTGAGCATCCCCCCCCCCATTTCTCTCACCTCACCCAGTCAAGGCAGATGCCCCCCCCACGCTGATGTCTGGTTCTGCCAGAGGTTTCTTCCTGTTTTTTCCATTATGCCTACTCATTGTGGGAACTGTTGGGTTTCTCCAGAATATAGTAAGGTCTAGACCTTAATATGTAAAGTGTCTTGAGATAATGCGTGTTGTGATTTGGCACTACCCAAATATAATTGAATTTAACTGAAATTGAATTTCTGCCCTTTCAGCCAACACAATCAATTCATATACGCATTATGTTTGAGGCTTTAGTTATTAGATATATGGATCCAATACTGGGACTGAATTCAATAAGATGCTATATGCCTGCTCTGTGCAAACAAGGGTAATAGCCATTGAAAGGCTGTAATACAAGTCATGATAGTGTATATTATCAGATAAACCTGGAGGAGACTGACTGAAGCTTTAAAGAAATAAACGGTTTGCCATCCCAACCACAAGTCATCTTTGCCATTCCTTCACTGAGCAATACACTCAAATCACTCATGGTCAATGTGCCATAAAGATGCAACTAATAATCATTTTTAAATGCCACTGACAATTAGCATAAATATTGAACTAACAAATATTTCTAATCTCAATAAATGTTACTATTTTTTCACATTTAAGTGATTTATCTATAAAATGTCACAAAATAAAAAGTAATTATCAAAAGTCCTGAGATGCAAAAGTGTGTTGAGGTAAGACAGAGCATAGACTGTTACAATAACTGTATTAATTGAAATTCAATGAGCAACTACTTAGTTCATCTATTAATTCATAATTTTAAATTAAAAAAGGCATTTGCTGGTTTAAACCTCTCGCACTTTAGTCTGTTGCTTTTCTTTGTCTAATGTGGTTTAAAGACATCGTGTAAATTTGTGGATCGCCAAAGTATAAATCAAACAAACAAGCAAAGGTAACTGACATCTCAACCAGACATCCAAGACTAATAGACGTGATAAGTGAGGTGCTTGATTGCCAACATCTCTCCATGGCAATGTGTGAAAATCTGTATAAGGAAATCACAGACGAAGGCCAAAGGCTCACAATTTACAACACGTCCACTTAACTGGTGACCTGCGCTGCTCCTCTTCTATCAAGCACTAATTGAGAGTCTCAATGGGATCTGAGAGATTAACCAATTAATAGGCTTTTAAAACACCATCATGAGAGGCAAGCGACAGATCACCGCAATGAAGTGCAAGATAGAAATAATCACACACTTACAAGAGACATGTAGAAACTGTGGTATATTCAGGTTATAAGTCCAAAGTACAAAACATGTGCCATGCACAGTATGTTGTGTAGTTCAGGTGCCTGGAATAAGAATGTGGGTCAATTAATAGCCACAAATCAGTTCCATAAAAGGATAAAATAAAGTGTCCAAAATTTTGTTCAAGTTACTTCACTAACAAACCTTATTTACAACACTTTATTGTGTGTATGTCTTCAGTAGAGCACCAATTTGTCAATTCACCCAAAATAAGTTGTTGATAAATGAATTTCAGAAGTTCTTTAAACCAAATCCCCAAAGTTTACAGGGTATCTAAGTTTATTATATAGCCTGATGGTAAATCAGTCATTTCATTGGTTTGGTTGGATCAAACAAGCCGCCAGATCATATTAACTTTTGCAGTTTTTCAAGCAAAAAAAACAAATAATCCCTGGTTTTCTGCTGCTCAGATGTGGGGATTGGATTGTTCTCTTTGTCATTTGTGACAGCATGTAAACATCACAGTGGGTTCTAATATACTGTCAAAGCCTGCTTGTCACAGAACAGTGGTAAACTTCTCTGTATCTACGCAAAAATCATCAACTGGGACAATAATCAGATTAACTAAAAGTGAAAATTGCCATTTAGTCAAAGTCAGCTTGATTGTCTATTTCTGCAATACATACACAGACATATTGAGGAATTGAAATTGCTCATACTCTCTGTCTCCCCAGCAACACAGATTTAAGTTAAAAAAAACAGTAAACACTGAATAAAAAAACAAGTCTTAATATAAGAAAATATTAGAAAAATATTAAAGAAGTATAAGGAGAAGGTATAAATATAAAATATATACTATTTTGTGCAAAAAAAGTAGCAAAAACAGTCAACTTTAAGTATACAATCTAAAAAAAAATAACAGACAGTGGAATGCAGTGAATGAGGTACTGGTGGTTGCAGAATGCTGTGCAAATTTAGCAGTATGTAACAAGCTTATGACTGGTTAAAAAGTGCACACAGCACAGAACACATCATACAGGCAACAACTGAAAAAACACTAAGAACATGTGGAGGCTTCACGCAGCAGCAGCTTCCACACGAGCCCCTCACTTCAGCCTGCAGGTTTCAAAGCTCCTTCATTATCCCACACTTCTTCATCTCGTGTAAACACTGACCCAAAGTGACTGAGCCCGGCTTCGAGCCAAGACAACATGTTATTGTGCCCACGATATATTCAGGAAGTCGTGGCCCAGAGGGACACACGGGCAACCTCACCTCAGACCCGCTGCAACACCACAACACATGCATGATCTAAAAACAATAACAACAGTTCGTGAAGCGTGCAGCCTGTGGGCTTCTCTCCCTGACACGATCTCTCCCATGATGTGGTTATCGATCTGTGAGCATATGGCAGTCAGATGAATGCAGATGAACACACGGGCACACTCACGTCTACCTGCAGCTCCTCCTGCAACACAGCAAACCGAACATGCTGCTCACATTTGCTGCAGATCGGAACAAAGCATTTCAGCAGTGTGGAGTCCAGCCTGTCTCCCTCTCTCTCCCTCTCCGTCTGTCTGTGTCTGGACGTGTACGAGCGTTTAAAAACAGCGAATAGCGTGTGATTTGTGGCACCTACCTGCCTCAGCTGCTTTAAAAACGCAGATCCGCTCACAGCCCCGGGTTAAAAAGCAAGAATAAACGAGGAGCAGAGCGTGAAAAGGCGTCCGGTTGAGGGGAGAGCCCGGTGTCGTAGCCTGACGGTGTTAAGTTAGTGTGATGTGTCGCTGGAAACAGCAGGAGCGAGTGGAGGCTCTTTAACACGCTGCTGCTGCTGTTAGCCACTCAGTGCTAACTAGCTCCCCCTCAGTCTGTGTCACCATAGCCCGCCAGTCGTTACCTTGGCGGTCTGCGCGGAGGGGGAGAGCGGCCGTAGCCAGAGAGCCGAGCACCGTGGCTGGGTGAGAGTGAAATGTTCGGCCCGGTAGCTTACCTTTGCCCGCAGGAGCCCGCTCGGTCGCCAGGCAGCGTTGCGTTTAGCCGGGCGACATTAGCCTGCTAGTGTCGCAGTCAGGCTAACGGGGAGAGGAGAGGCAGCTTGATGAGCGTAGCTGTTGTTACTATGACCTGTTAGCTTGTTGTTTCCACACCCCGGGCTCACAGTGAGTAAGTACGCTGTTCATCACTGGGCGCTCTGTGACTCGGGTGTTGCAAACTTGACACATGGACTAACCACGAGGTTCACTCACAAACTGCATGCGGGTTATTTGTTGCAGTGTGCGCTCGGGCCCATAACCTGGTACCTCGGCTCGGCTTCACCTCCCTCATTGCACAATGACCCGCTATAATATATTCATGCGATCACAGGGATATAATGTCTCCCACCGAGGAAGACCCCTCCTCCTGCAAGTCAGGCGGCTGAATGACGAACCACTGAGAAAGTGTGTGTGTGTGTGTGTGTGTGTGAGAGAGAGAGAGAGAGAGGGGGGGGGGGGTTTGAAAATGACATCACCTATAAATGATCACGTGTGTGTGATCCATGCACGATCGAACCGTGCACCTGCACAACCTTTACACGTGCACGTACAGAAAGATGCATGCAAAGGTTTAAACATGTTATGTCACACATGCACACGCACATGCATCTGCTGCAGTCACCAGGCATTTCAAAATGAGCTTGTCTTCAAATGGTCTTCCACTGCCACTTTCTCATTTCATCAGCTTTTCCAAAGGACATTCTCCAGCAACTGTGGCATGTGCACATTTTTCTGCAGAGGCCACATCTTGCAGGCCTTTTATTCAATTATTTTTGACTGGTGGATGTTCAGCCACTCCTGCTGCAGATCACCTGACACATGGCGTCACCGTCATGAATTAACTACTTCCACACAGTCCAGGGGACTTGAACATCACTGAGAATTGAGCGGGATGGAAAAGGGTTGTAAGCACAATAAGTTTAAGATGCTGTGAATGTCACCCTGAAAGATGAGGTGAGAGGTTGCACTGTCTTCAGGGGTCAACAAAGAGTTTTCAAAAACTGAAGATGCAGTACAGTTTGGATTGTAATGATTTTCACAGATTTCCACTAGATCGACATTATTAACAAAGGGAAATCAAATCGTTTCTATGATATTATGCTAAATGTCTTACATGCAGCATAAAGGTTATGTTTTCATCAGTGTTTCAAGTAACGCTGAACCGATATGCAGTGGACTTGGTGGAGGGATGAGGTATGGGCCAGGGAAGAGCTTATTAAACTTTGAGGCAGATCCAGATCATTTATTATGAATTAGAATTTTTGGTCAGGTGCTGGTCCCTGCTCTGCTGGTGTCCTAGATAAGGAGAGAGTTTTGCTGTACAAACTTCCTCAGGTTCTTAATTTCTCCTGTTCAAGACTTACATGAAATAGTTCAGCTTTCTGTATTGAGCCCATTCTTGCAGCAAGTTCATAAAGTTTAATTAGAAGTTTTTCAGGTTGACATTCCATTTCGGAACCCCACCTCCCGTAAAAATGCTGCCTCTATAAGGTCAGTTATCTGATCCAGATTTTAAGCACCGCTGGAAGACATGCTGTTGACTAATAGGAGAAAAAAGTGATGACTGGTTTGACATTTTCAATGTTATACTGTATTTAAAATAGAAACAATATCTTCTCCTATCAGACTACAAAAGAACATTATGAAGTTATTCAGTTGGAAGGTCTTTTTGTTTAATTATTTCTATTAGTGAATATAATACAATAAGGATATTGTCCAATATTTTGGCTCCGATTATGACATTTATTAAACATAGTTTTTTTATTATTTCGTTAAATGTATTAATTAGATCTTATTTTATTTTTATATTATACCCCAACTAGAGACACAAACAGTCTTGGCTTCTATGAGCCTTAATACAATGAGCACAAGTACTTTTGCATTCAGCAATGAAAAGAGAACCAAAAGAAGAAAGAAAAACTGTGTGGGTAGGTAGACGTTAAATGTTCTGTAGTGCAAGGAAACCTAAAAATATCTCTGCTCTGCAGGAAGAGTGGGAGAAAAATCATCGAGAGAAAAGACTGTTACAAAAAGTGATTGCAATCTGAGGTTTGTGAAGGGGGGGGGGGGGGGTAACTGGGTAATGTTAAAAATACTATTAATAAAAACTAGTAATAAAATGTCTTTGTACAGCACCAGCAGCTCAGTACTGTACACAGAGTGCTTCATGAAAAAAGGCACAGTCGTAATGTAACGTAACATAAAATACACAGTCAGTCCCACCGAATATGAAATTCAAATACAGTCAGTATGCATTACATTCAAGTACAATACATCAGTTTAAACAAAGTGCAGCAGTGAAGTGAAAGCCAACGAAAAGCCCAAACAACACCCCACACCTACTAATTCATTTAAGCTAAGTTCATGAAATAAGGAGTAACAGTTAATTCAAATCTTAAGAAATGTAATTGGTGCCCAAACTTCAGCATTCAGCTGTGTGCATCACACAGCCCGTGTGTGTGTGTGTGTGTGTGTGTGTGTGTGTGTGTGTGTGTGTGTGTGTGTGTGTGTGTGTGTCACTTGAAGCCGGTGCTTCAGCAGCAGGGCCACTGAGTGTTTTGGCGTCATTAGAGGTGTCTGCAGTATCTTGCCAGAGGGCAGTGCACCGTGGAAAATAAAAAGTCCAACCAGCCTGTGTTTTGCAGACCTCTGTTGCCCTGGAAACAGGTGCTGAGATTTCCCATTTCTTCATTTTTCTCTGCACTATCCATATCACCCAGCCCCCCCCCCCCCAACACCACCACCTCTACACTCCACTCTCTGCTGCTGCCGCTGCTTTTGCTGCTTCCTCCCCCACGACCTGCCGCATAGTACAATCACACATACACACACGCACAGTTCCAATCCACTGCAGTCATTTCACAATGTCACAGGACATAGTAACCGACTCCCCTGCTAAAGAACAGCACACAGGATCTTAGAGGGTCGCAAACACACACACACACACACACACACACACACACACACACACACCTAAAGTGTGTTGACCCTGCTCTCACTGCTGCAACTATCTGACCTCCAGGAGAAAGAAATGAAAGCAGAGTGGAGACGGGGAGGGTTGAGGAGACAAAGAGGGAACAACTGGGAGTGAAAGCAAAGCCGACTGCACTCTCAGACTGAAGAATGTGCTTCAACTCTCTGCTGTTCTCGATGGAGGCAAGGTTAAAGAAGGGGACGGGAAAAGAGCCATCTTGCTTTTCCTTCTCTAAAAATGTTCTTCTCGGTGAATTAATTGTGCCCATGGGGATGTTATCTAGAGTTCAGGCAGATGGTCTACCATATTGCACACACCTATGTCATAACTGTGGCTGGTATTATTGAATATTCATCCCTAAAAGTCATGGAGGAGGCGTAGAATGCGTCACGTACATGAGGCTCACAGTTAGAAACAGGAGAGACACGTTTACGTCGGGCTCTGTCTCCTCACTTTCTGGCCTTTTTAAGTCATCCCTTTGTTTCTGCAGTGTTGTGTGTGCATTCCTTTGTAGTGACTTCTCTTTGGCAAGAGGCAGAACATTCCAGGGAAATGGCTGACCCACAATAACACACACACACACACACACACACACACACACAGAAAAAGGCACAGGGATGACTGAAGTAGTGAGCTCCACCGCCCGCTCGTCGCCTGGGCGTACTTGAATCACTGTTTCCTGACAGATCATGTGGGCAAACACAGCCACACATACAGTATTGCTTCTGAGCGTTACCAGCTGGAATAGCAGCACACATGACCATCATCACAAGAACACATGACAGTCGCCCTGCAGCTACTCCACAACACCAATGTCACATCCTCAAACCGTACACAATCCTAATTTTCACCCTGCTGTTATCAGTGACCTCCCCCCTGCCTCTGTGCAAGTGCATTTACTCAAGACAAGGCCAGCCAATATATTGATTTTCATTTTCTCCATGAACTGATGGTTTGCTCTATAGTGTATAAAGAAACAAAGAAAGGCACTACCCCAATAGAGAAAGAACATCCCTAAGCCCATACTTGACTTATTTCTTTATTGAACTCAAATGAGATCATTTCAAATTATTGTATACTTCTGCTTCACTAGTAATACTTTACTCCTGGATATTTGTTTATTTCCTGTATTCACTTCATTGTTTTTTGCATACAACATTTAGGATCAACTTAAAAAAAGTGAATGTACCTGGGGATTACTTATTACATTAGCTCCACATTAACCAGCTATGTCATTAAACAGCTGCTGATAATAATCATACATACATTTGTACATTTGCAAGTAGGATTTTGTAGTTCTTTTTGTAGTTACTATTTTAACTTAAGTATAAGATGTGAATGGTTCCAGTGTCATATACGGAACAAGCTCCCCATTGACATCAGTACACCAGAAAGTCTACACATCTTCCGCCGCAGGCTACAAACACATCTCTTCTGATTACACCCTGGTTAAGAAGATGATGGTCTATTAACCTCTGTCAACTCTGGTGTTTGAATTAAAAAAATCAGTTGCACTTATATATATGGTACTTACATGTAGTACTTTAAAGCTAATTAAGCCAAGTACTTGATTCTTACTGTTCTGGGTTTGCACCCTTATGGTTGAGTGCACTTATTGTAAGTTGCTTTGGATAAATATCTCAGCTGAATGAAATGTAATGCAATGTAATATATTGTTCTGGTAGATGCTTCCTTTGCAATAAAACTGATTTCGACCATCTGTGTGACCCAACATTTAGAGCGATGTGATGTTATCTTTACTCCTGTTTCACTGGTTGACAGCAGTTTGTCGCAATTAGCATCAACTCCAATCATCTGTCTGTCCCGCGACCTCTGATTTTCATCCTTTTGCATCCTCCCACGACCATCTGGTGCCACAGGCTCAGCTTTCACTTCTACTCTGATCACGGGCAAAATCTACACATCGCGTAAATGAAGTGTTCAAGGCTCCTCTGCTGAAGCATCTGGAACAGCTGGACCAGAAGGTGTGCTCCTCTGCTGTTACAGTTAATCCTTAGCATGCAGAGGTGGACAGTAACTAGATACTTTCACTGAGGAAATATTCTCAAGTATTTTCATTTTGGTTGCACCACAATACATGTCAGAGGTACGACACATTGGATGCTTTTTCATCCTCATACATTGAAGAAGTGGAGTAAAAATATTGTGAATAAAATTAAAATTGTTACAGCAGTTGAGTACTGATTATTGATAGAAGTATATTATCGTTATTGTTACTTTTAATACTGGAGGTATATTCACACAATACTGGGGCAGTGTTATGTTATTCTGTGAGACATGCCTTTACAAACAGTCATGGAGTTTATTCGTATTTATTTCTTTTTTTACTTTGTTTCGTTGCTTTTTGTGATGAAATATTTGTGTCTGTAAGAACATGTTTAATACCATCACAATAATAACTGAAATAAAGCGACACAATATTTAATGGGGGTGATTTTTGAGGAAACCTGGTGGAATTAACGACAGCTGGCCCTCTGCTGCCACCTTGTGTTCACAAATAATACAAAAATATAATAATTAACTAAAACGAATGAAATTAAATCAACATCACATCTCCAACTTTGATTATCCGACTTATATATATATATATATATATATATATATTCTAATTACTTCCAGCATAAGTACTCTTCTCTTTTCTGCAGCAGGTGAAAATGCATGTGTCAGGATCATAAACTATCTTTATAATAAATGTATTCATTATAAATCTATTTGATTGTGTTAATTAATTTACTGATATTACATAGACATATAGATAGACAGATGGATACATCGGTCGGTCTGTTGATCGATTGATTGACTGATCGATCGATTGATCGATCGATTGATTTGGATTGTTTGATTGATTGATACTCTATTGATCTCGAGGGGAATTTAAGTTGTACAAGATAATAATTGAATTGTAATAATTTCTCCTCTTTACGACACCATGGTCTGCGTCAATGGAACCGGTGAAGATACAGTTAATGAAGCTGAATGTATGAATAAAGTTTGAAACCGATTTTAAACTAATGATGACGACGCTAAATGGTGGAAAGCCACAGAGGAAGCAGGCAAGGGGTGGGGGGTTGGGGGGACTCTGTAAGAATGAAAGTGATACTCGAAGCGCTGCTCTGTACTCCACTTTCGCTTTTCGTCAAAGTGAAAGTAAACAGTTCTTCGTGCTGCAGGTGTGATCGTGTTTATCTGCGTGTTTGAACTAAGAAAGCTGGACGTGACAGTAGTCCCGTTACATCTAAAACCCAGGGACAGGTGAGTGAGTCTGTTTTTAAAGTAACTACACGCGTTCTAACAGAAGTTGTACTGTTTGCGAATGTTTGGTGTGGGGAGTTTCAGTGGTGGTTCACACTTGAGCCGCTGTGTATCTCCATGACAGCCTGACAGAGGCACAACACAAGTCTGTCTATTCCTGGTGTTACAGTACATGTGTTTGGAGCAGGAAAACAAGGGGACAAAATGAATGGGACTATATGGACGTTTGATAAAATGAGTAAATCCATTTTGCTTTCCACACGGGGAATGAACCTTTGTGATGAAATGCAATATGGAATAATATTACAGGTACAATCATGGCAGTCATAACCTGCTGTTTTTAGAAATCCTTAAGAGGTGACAAATGATCCCCCCCTTTAAGCCTTTACAGAATACAGATTATGCAACGATCCAAAAATAAACATGCATAAAATATCACCAATTGAACTAAAATTGGAAAGAGAGATCTTTTGTATGTTTATTGTGTATATTTATATTGGGGATATAAATACATTTAATAGGAGCCAGTTATCAGTGCAGTAATGACAAAGTAGCTGTCTTTTCCTTTGATTTTCTCATAATTTATACTGTAAAATCTCTTGAAACTTGACATACAGGCACCGTGAACAAGAGCGAGGTGCATTACTTCGAGGTTCACTCACGGTGAATCCAGCTGCGGAACTCCTGCTGTGTTGATATCATTGGATTCTCCTGACTCTCTATGGACTTTGTACCAGGGGGCCAGGCAGAGAAAGTCTGCAGATGTTCACACATGCACCTCCTCCAGAGAAAGATAGGCAGGAACCACAGAGTTCAGTGCATGTGTGTGAAAGTGATGAGGAAGTGAACTTATATGACTCTGGAAAAATATATTCATGGAAACTGCACTGGTTGGCAGAGGCATGCAACTGTAGTGTGGTAATAGTTTCCTATCCATTCATGGTGATCTGTTTTTCAGTCTACGAGGTTTGTGATTTCCAGCACTCAGTATCTAGTTTTTCTACTGTATCTGTTACGACTTGTTTATCCTCCTCTTTTTGTTCTTTGTTTCCCTTTCACACACCATCATGTCTTGTCGCCAGTACCCCCACCCCACACACAAACACACACACACACACAGACCCCACAGACATGGCCGAAGGGAATGAAGACTACCCTCAAGGGTCCAGCAGGGAGGGTGACGAACCTTACAGAGCTGACAAATGCTTAGTCAGCTCAAGTCAGGCCATCTCCTCCTCCTCCTGCACTGGGGATGGAAGAAGTACACCAGGAGGTGAAGGAGAGCAGAGGGAGCAGGACACTGCATCCTGTTCCCTGCTGGGCAACCTAAAGCAGTGCCACAAGAAGCTGGGTCAACTGACCTTCAGCAGGACGCACACCGTCCTCATCAATGTAAGAATCAATCCTTTTCTTCTTCCTTGCAATTTTATATGTAGCATTATCTGTTTTTTTTCTAATTTCCTCCTGCACACTCAGTAATAAGAGTGGCATCAGGTCACAAAGATCTTTACAAGTAATAACCACCAACACAGGTTTGCAGGTTTGATTCGTAGACTCCTGAGCCCAGTCTGACAAGGTCTCAGCAACGTCCACATCCCAACAAGGATGGACAAGTTGTGCCTGAGACTGCTTGTTGTGCACTGCAAATACAGTCGATTCCTTAAGGTTGTTGTTGAACATGACCGTGTGGTTTTTCTCGCAGGTGCCCATCTTTAATGCTTCAAAACAACTTCTGCCCGAGGAAGGGAGAAACATGTGGCACAGTAGCTTTGTGAAGATGCCGTTTTCGCCAGCGAGTGTCGTAACCATCAAGACCGGCTTGAAGAAGGTGTGTTTGAGGCAACACGATGTTTGTTGTCCTCTTAACTGATGAAACATGTAATCTTGTCAGAGAATGTAAATGTATTTAAATAGCACTTTTCTAGTGTTAGCCACCACTCAAAGCTTTAAGGTACAGTTTTGCCATTCACACCCACATTCATTCAGTGCATCTATGCTCAGCACCTTTCCTATGAGAACAGTACAGCCATCAGGGGCAATTTTGGGTTCTGCAATTTGCTCAAGGACACTTTGGAATGCGGAATGTGAAAGAGTGGGATTGCACCACCAAAAGCCTGTTAAGAGGACGACCTGCTCTCCCCTGAGCCAAAGCCGCCCAAAATGTTTGTTGTACCTCTTGGCTAGTTTACTTAGTGAAGTATATTTCGGTCCCCAAACATGTTTAAACAAAGAATGCAACTGGCAACCCAAATAGGCCCCAAAATGAATTAAATCAAACAGAAACAGACTAGCTTTCTATTTTTTAATAATTATATTTAAATCTCTTTTGTGTATTTATTAGTCATCTTGTTTTTGACCATTTTCTAAACATTAAAAGCCTTTGCAGTCAGGTCTCGTAGACATTAGAATGAGTTAGCTGAGGAGACCAGGGCAGCAAACTGTTTAACAGTAATTTAAACGATGAGACTAACCCACTTGTTTCAAACTGCTTTTCTAGTAATTTAACTTTACTTGTGCAATGCCTGTTGTAAACCTTGGAATGGGCTTTTTATTCTTTGTTGCAGTTCTCTAACTGTAATTACTCTTCAAAATCTTTCAGCTCTTGTTTCAACACAATCTACTTTGTAGGACTTGCCATTGTCCATAAGACACTCCACCTCACCATAGAACCTCTGACGCCACTAGTGTTTCGATGGTGTAATTGCAGCGTGACTCACACTCACCTACGCACAACTTCGAGGCTACGTGCATACCTACGGCGTAGCTTCGACTTTGAAGCAGGACTTAATGCAGCTCGTAGCTTTCTTTCTGGAACTGCAAAAGTGAACTGCAGTGATCAGGCCATGGCAAGTAAAGAGTGGCTGCTGGATCTGAAGCTGCACCACCACTGCTGCACAAAGAGCTGTTCACCTGTTAATTCAAAGTTGTTATGATATGATTTGTTTAAAGTGTTTATTAGTTTGTTTTAGACGATGACATATAATAATTTAAAGACATGCGGCGCAGTTTATACACATTTATATTGAATTGATCCTCTCTGTCCACAGCAGCCCACCCAGGTGTGTAGGTGGGAAATTATCATCAAGAATCTGGACAGTCTGGCCAGTAAGAAAGAAATAGGAGTTGAAGATGTTGAGGTACGTGAGCAGCCTTCGCATGTTTTTGATTACATAAATACATCCACACATATATTTTTTATATTTGTGCCATACCAACGCATTTGGCCCATCCGTTTCTAGGATGACAACAATTTACAAAACATACATTCTTAAAGATAAAAAAATTGTGAAAGAAAAAATAAAGAAAAGGTGCACCCACAAAAAGAAAGAAAAATCGAAAGTAATCCTAGATTAACTTGTTATTGACAGAATTATAAAATGTCTAGAAATTAACACTAAATACAGATAAATATTTGCCTTGTAAACCTCCTTTCTCCCATATCACTTTCTGTGGACTTTCTCCGTCTGACCACCGAGTTTAAAGTCTGCAGAAAGTCCAGAGGAGCAGATGTGAGAACTCAGCAGGAGTGTGCATGATGATGAAATTCTGACACGCTACAGATGCAAGAACAAACAAAACAACAGAAAGAATACAAATATGAATAATGTGAAAACAACGGTCACACACGTGGAAATCACCGTCAAAGAAGACAAAAAGAAACCTCTGGAGAAAGTCCGGATTTAACTCTCTGGAGTTCCTCCGCAGGTCATGTCTGAATGTGACATCAAATTTTCATCCTTACATATTCAAATTCTGTCTGTCTTTAGAAAGTTATCATCAAGTGTAACCCGCAATATAAAGATGAGTGGATGTTTGATGCCCTCTACTCCTTCGTCAAGGTCAGTGTCCATTAGTTTACCTCAGATCAGCTTTGTGACTGGATGTCTAAACCCTCTAATGATCAGGAGTGGATCACATTGACTTTCTAGTGTATCCCGAAAGAAGAAAACTACTTCCACACGCTGTTTCCAAAGATGGCAGCATTGGCTCTGAGCCTCCCCCTGCATGTGAAGAAGGTAATGTAACTTCCTGGATCTGTTGACTCTGCGTTTAACTCATGTTGATGATGAGGGTGATGGGCGTGTGTCCGTGTTTTCAGGCCATCCCGCTGCTTCAGACGGGGCACAGCGCGGCCATCACTCTGTCGCAGGTCCAGATATCCTGCCTGCTGGCTAACGCGTTTTTCTGCACCTTCCCACATCGCAACACATCCAGACCCAACGCAGAGTACCACAACTACCCCACCATTAACTTCAACAGGCAAAACAGACCCACAGTCTCACTTTTCTGAACACAAACTCCTGTACACTCTCTCCACCGTGTGAACTGTGTTTGAGCCAATTGTTAATTCTCATTCTGGATGCAGGCTTTTCGGAAACTGGTCAGAACGAAAGAAAGAAAAGCTGAGGGCCATCATGCATTATTTCAATGTGGTTACGGATGAAAGTAAGTTGCTGCTAAACCCTCTTTTCAGCTCCCTGTGTGAGACGTCTCGGTAAAATCCCTGCTATTCACATCTTCACAGACACTAAACCACAAGGACTGGTGACGTTTGAGAGGCGTTGCTTGAGAGAGTCAGAGTTGCCGAGCTGGAGAAGGTAGTAACTTATGTTTTGTATTTTACACAGAATTTAAAAACCCAGAATTACAAAGTGCTTTGTATTATAAGACAGATAATTGAAGTCAACACATTATAAGATATAATCAAACGGGTAAGATCAGATGTTTACATAATCAATCAATCAATCAATCAAATTTTATTTGTATAGCCCATATTCACAAATCACAATTTGTCTCATCAGGCTTTAACAAGGTGTGACATCCTCTGCCCTTAACCCTCAACATCAGTAAGGAAGAACTACAACAAAAAACCCTTTTAACAGTGGAAAAGAACGTATAAACCTCAGAGAGGTTGTGTGAGGGATCCCTCTCCCAGGACAGACAGAAGTGTAATAGATGCCACGTGTAACAGAGAATGTCAGAGAAATAAGAGTAATTACAGCATTGGTTAGAGTAAATAGTTTGCAGCATGATGGAAGGTACATTACACATGTATAATGAAAGATTATATAATAATGAAATGACCTCTACAAAAACATATTTTAGAAACAAAAGTTATGTGATGTAATTGTCAGTACAATAAAAACAAAGTGTGTGTATATATATAAATGAAAAGGCAGTGCCGTATTTGAAGCAGTAAAGAGGATATCAGGACCAAGGAGGCCAGGTGGCAGGGTTTTGTTCAGTCAATAATCGATTTGCAAAGTTTCTTTGGTTCGGATCAGAGGTTATATTTAACGATGGATGACATCACAGCTCCTGCTCCTCTCAAGTGAAGCCAAAGCACCTCTGTCAGCAGTACAGGTCGTAAAGTCCACCATCTCAGACATGGAGTAGTAGTGATTGAGTTTGAGATGGACTTGGTCTGAATGTGTCTGACTTGATCCACCGTCGTGATCTGCCTGTGCCTGAAGGGGTGAAAAAACACAGACATCAATTGAGCACTTGTTACTTCTCGTAGCGTCAGTGAGATGAGAACCACGACTGAAGTTGCAGCTTTTGCTTTATTTTTCAGCAGATGAATGAGATGCTTTGAAATCCCTGTTTTTGCACAAAGAATACAATGAACAATGAAGGTGACTGAGAACTTTCTTTCAGCTGAACAATTAAACTATAGTGTAAGAGAGATTCAGTTCATCACTCTCTGGAGAGAAATAAACAGAGGGAACATTTTGCTTCTGTAGTAACCACCACATTAGAAACACAAAATAAGAAACAGATAGTATTACAGAAACAAACCTATGTATATATAGTGATATATAGCTTTTCACACCTTACATTTATGGACACAAGGAGCAGAAGACATAAAAGAAGCCAAAAAAAACCAAGACACCTTATGAAGCCTTCAGCCAATCAGAGCAGAGTTGTGATGTCACAGAAGGCTGGATGAGAGCAACTGCACAGTCTGACTGCAGCCAGCTAGCTCCTCCGATGTTTAAAGTTCATTTGACATGGCGACGTTTTGCAGGGAAGTCGGACAAAAGTTCTAACCAGCATGCATTGTGTTAAGACCAGCATGCTCTTGATCCTCATGTGCAAAATGTCAGCGTTCATATCATCATATCAGGGATATTCTGGCTTGATTTCTGGATATTTGCAGCTGGACAAAGTGGAGATGCATCATGCATCTTTGAAGACACTCTATGCTTCAGACAAGTAAACATGCTGTAGCAATAATCAAGGCCAGAGGAGTTACAACTTTATTTTCATTTTTAAAGGATAAAATAGAATGAGGGAGGGACAACTTTGCATCATTGGCATAACAGTAAAAAGTCAGAATCCACTGGGATTCATCGTCAGGGGACCATGAATGAACATTTTCTGCTAATTCATCAAATAAATATATGACATCACACTGAACAAGGTAAAACTTGGGGGAACTGGTTGCACTGGAGGAGAAATAAAGTCATCACTCAATCCTCTGAGGACAATGAGAGCTGGTGCAAAATTTAATGGCACGTTTTTTTCTTTTTTGGGGGGGTGGGAGAAGCTGCGAGGAGACGCTGTCCAGGCTGCATGTGACTTCAAAAGGCAGTATCGAGGCCAACAGTGCAGGGCTGTTACAGGTAAACGCAACACAAAGCAACTAACAGTCAGCTGTTACAGAATGAACTTTATATATGTGTGTGTGTGTGTGTGTGTGCAGGTGGATTTTGCTTCCTGTTTGATTGGCGGAGGTGTGCTGGGCTCTGGACTGGTGCAGGAGGAGATCTTGTTCCTTATGAATCCAGAGCTGATTGTTTCCCGCCTCTTCACTGAGCGACTGGCGGACAACGAGTGTCTGATTGTTACAGGTATAGCGATGAAATGATTTGTTGGTTAATGGACAAGTCGGGAGATTGAATCAACAATCTCAGTTTTGATGCAGTAATCGAGCAAAATGAAGTCATATCGAGCAAAAACATTCAAATGCCTTTTTCTGTGTAAACTGAAATTCTTTGGGTTTTCGATTGTTTTTTACAGATCAATTACTTATTAGCTATTTTCCCAAGTCAGGGGAAGCATCATATCACCCACACAGCAATGTCACAAGGGTGTGTCCCCCCCACTCCCCAAAGAAAGAGTGAAAAGAAAAGAATTATAAAAGAAAGTGAGAGATAAAAAACTATTAAGAGAAGCAAGAAAGAAACAACAGCAAAGCAGAAAAACTAAACAGCATAAATATATACATATATATATATATATCCTGGGGATCCCCTTATCCCACCTTAGTGTCTCATAACCTCTGAAAACATAAACCATATTCATACATCAAATCTTTGTTGAAATTGCTAATTTCTTCCACCATTCCAGAAGTTTGTCAATAATAGTTCATTCCAGAGAGCAGGTGTCATTAAGCAATATTACTAGACATAACACTGGAGACATTACTCCAGAATCTGGTGACCTCCGGGCACTGCCAGACCATATGAAAAAAGGTGCCAGTGGTGTTGTCCTGACAAAAATCGCACAATGGATTTGCTCTAAATTTTATTTCTTGCCGTCTTCAGGGTGTGAGTCAGGCCCTGCGATTACAGTTATAGTTATTTCTAGTGAATCATTTGATCATTCGAGCTGAGATTCCCAGACATAGTGAGAAGTGTTAAAAGATGGAGTAACACAATGTTGATTTTGGTCTTTTCATGTTCACAACAATAAAGAATATACGATGACACCAGCCTCACAGTTTACATCGACTTCTCTGTCTCAGGCTCTCAGCAGTTCAGCCAATACACTGGTTTCGGAGGCAGCTTCGAGTGGATGGGGCCTCATGAAGACAACCTGGAGCGGTATGAGCGGGCGCTTTATGGATTTCACATTTACAGCTTGTTTTTCTGAAATGTGATATTATCTTTGCAGAGATGAATGGGGGCGGCTGCAGAGGCACATCTTAGCCATTGACGCTCTGCACTTCAAACACACAAAGGAGCAGTACAGTATGCTCAAGGTCACACGAGAACTGAACAAGGTCCGGTTTGTCTTCACGTTTATTTACTTTTTGGAAGTGGGACATGATGCCGCTTTTTTTGGAATATTTAAAGATCTTGTATCCGTCCACTACTATTGTTGTGTGATTATATTTTGTGCCTGAAGGCATTCTGTGGATTTAAAGGATATGGGGACGATGAGCCTGACATCGCCACGGGCAAGTGGGGCTGTGGAGTCTACAACGGAGACCCTCAACTCAAAGGTTCTTAAACATTATGTGATCCCATCAGCTTATCACGAACAAATATATGATACATTTGTCATGAGCCTTTGACTTCTCTTTATTTTCAGCTGTGATCCAGCTGATGGCGGCAGCAAAGGCCAGGAGAGGACTGGCCTTCTTCACCTTCGATGATGAAGAACTGGCAAACGGCCTGCAGCAGATCTATCACCTGCTGGTCAAAGAAGGGATTACAGTTGGTGAGAGTCCCCCCCCCCCCCCCCCCCCCAATACTTTCAAATGTTGTTTATTGGCCGGTGAATTCTTTTCAAATTGCTTCTTCACAGGGAAACTGTACAGACTTCTGGAGGACTACTGTGCCGTTCAGCAGGCCCTCGGCGTCTCGCATGAGAATCTGCTTGATTTCATCAGAGACAACATCAGGTGTTCCAGAAGTCAGCTGTGAAGTCAGATTCATATTCATGTCTGCATGTGGTTTGCAAACTTCTTCATTATTATTAATGTTTAAACATATTCAAAATTACATCTAGGTTCACTGACAGAGGCCAAGAGCCGTAGTCACTTAACATGTTAAAGTGGTAGTTCACCGAAAATTAAAAATTCACTCATCATCTACTCACCACTATGCCGATGGAGGGGTGGGTGAAGTATTTGAGTCCACAAAACACTTTTGGACTTTCAGGGGTAAATACAGCTTAGTGGTGAGTAGGTATTGACTAAAGTTTCACTTTTTGGTGAACTATCCCTTTAAAGGTGCAGTGTGTAGAATTTTGTGATATCTAGTGTTGAAATTGCATGTTGCAGCTGAACACCCCTCACCTCACCCTCTCCTTCCAAACATGAAGAACATGTGGCAGCTTCAGTTGTTATAAAAACCCAAAAGGTGTTTAGTTTGTTCAGTCTGGACTAATGTAAAAAAAACATGGCAGCCTCCGTAGAGAGGACCCCCTCCATGTAAATATAAAGTATTTAAATATAAAGGGTCTTTTCTGGGGTAAAGAAAATACAAAATACAATTTAGATGAAATGAACTAGTGAAAACATCAGGAGGATTATTCTACATCACATTTCTGCCAATAGTTTCCTTTCACCTAAATTTTACACACTGGACCTTTGAGGCAAGAAGTAGCTCCATCTCAACTTTCAGACACTTACATTTTTAGTCTAAGAGCGATCCACAAAGCATTTATGATCTTTTAGCTGCTTTAACTGTGAGTCAGCGAGAAATTAGTGTCAATCCAAAGAACTAATGATTCCCAATGTGTCTGCTCCAGCAGAATTACACCTTATCCAGCCTGTTGGTGTTTAGAGAAATGCAACAATAAATAACTTTTAAAGTCATATTTTTATCTGTAAACTCCCCAGACCAGAGCCCCCAGGTTTCACGTTTATTTGTCCTTCCAGCCATACCTGTAAAAAATACAGAGGATTAAAACATTTATATAAAAACAAAAAAGCAGCAGTTTTCAAAGTGCAATAACTATGTAGTGCAATCGAGTGCCTGAGTTCAAATGATTTAAAATAATACTAAAAAACACCCCCATCCTTTCTCTGACAGTTTATTAAGTGTGCAATAATTACTAATTAAATATGTATAGTGAAAAGTGATTTCATGACAAATGTCAGATTATTGAGTAAAATCACTTTAAAATAACCACATTAAAGTCTAAGGATTTGTTTAATCACCTGAAAAAATATCCAGTTTTATCATTTGTTGTTCAATAAAATATACATGAATAAATTACCCCTGTGAAAAATCTGTTGAAAAGAGACCAGCGGCTGTATATGCACATCTTATCGTACCAGTGCAAATTGTCCTCAAATGCCTCTAAACGTCTCCTCCTGTGTATAAAGTCAGTGTCTCAGGTGTCTGGATTCAGGGGTTCTCAAACATTTCAGCCCATCACCCCCAAAATAAAAGGATGCAGCCTCCAATATCCCAGCTGTGATGAAGCAAACTGAAGATATTGATTTGATCTTGTTTGGGACAAAGAAATCAGGACGAGTTGCAGAAGGATGATTTTTATTTACATGATTTTATTTTTTTAAATATAATTTAAAATGTATATTTATAATAATTATGACCAAAATATGGTACTTGTAATTCTTCTTAAACTGTATTCGATTTCTCCAACCTTCATGTTACGATCCCCCCTGGAAGGTTGTGACCCCTAGTTTGGGAATCACTAGTCTGGATTGTGATATTATTCTGCTCTATAAATCCAACTTTAAACCAAAAACGTTGTCTGTTTTGTTTCAAGTGGATGTTGTGGTTGTTAGTTACTGTGCAGTGCTGATTTACACTGACCCCCTGAACCCTGCTCTTCTGCAAACACTAAACAAATCTTTATGTCGAAAACACTAAAACATACACCATATGAAAATAAATACATCTTTCAATTCTGAGGAGCTGAGGATTCTCGTGTCTTTACATACGCCAAGATTACTTTTATTATCAAAAGAAAAAGTTAAAATTCAAGTTATCTGTTACATTTGGCACAAACAGATGTTGAGGGACGGTCAGGGAACTGTAAATAGGAAATGGGAAGAATTCAAACAGAAAATATAAAAAGTAGGCAAAGAGGTGAGTTAAGTCAAACAGTGGGGCCTCCTCCCTGAGAACTCACCGGTGACATTGCTCAATTTGTCAAAAATGTTTTACTTCCGAGATGTCACATTTTTATGATTGATATAGAGCCACAGGTTCCATATAGGTCATAGGTTAGAGCAGGGTTGAGTAGCTGTCCTCGTCACACTGTTAAGACACATTCTTTAACATAGCCATGATAATCCAGTTAGAATTATTGGGAAATACAGCACACTTTAGATTAATGTGTAAACTCTATAACCTATAATACTGTACACTGTCATTTTTACACTTCGGTTTTTGAACAGATTAAACACCTGAGGTATAACTATAACTATAAAAGACAGGGCCCGGCTTCCTGTTCCCCCGCTTCCAGTCTCTGTGCTAAGCTGAGGTGAGCAGCAGATATAAAAACATCTTCTCTTCCAAGAGTCAGCGAGAAATTAATAAGCTTATTTTTCTGTTCCTTTAAAAAGATCTTGATTTTCATGATTTTCAGCATTTCCTCACAGTCCCGGAGCAGGTTGCAATTATTTCGAAATGAGTAAAAACCTTAAAAAATCAAACACGTAAGCTAAATCTCTTAGTCTACAAAATTCATGTTGTATAAAGTAATACATTCAATGCAGATTATCTCATAGTTTTTTTTCCTACTAGTGTCTATCACTGTGAACATGAGGTCTTCATAGTAACAGTGTTTAAAGTCAGTCAGTCATTGTGCGTCAGGTCTGATATGTGAAGAGTGAGGAAAAAAAGGGAGGGAGGACTGGACCAGTCACTACACTTTTCCTGCGAACGCCTCCACATCGAACGCTGTGTCCAGTAAACGGTGCAGCTCCATGAGGTGAGTTTGTTTGTTCCCCGTAGCTGGAGCTGCTGCGGGATCACGGCCAGCATACCTGCACACACACACACACACACACACACACACACACACACACACACACACGCCGTTAACAGTAATACATTCACAGTCGACTGAAATACTTGGTTTGCTGTTCACTATGTAAGTAAGAGCTCACCAGATGGGGCGAGTATGGTTGACGGTGGTTCTGATACGGGGCTTGACGTAGTCATAGTAACCCTGATTCTTGTGCTCCTCCTGACACCAAACGAGATCAGCGTTTGCATAGCGGTCAGTCTCTGCTTTCACCAGATCGAAGGGGAACGGTGAGAGCTGAAAAGAGAAGAAAAATCAAGTATTAAGATTTCAAACAAGTTGTGAAAGTGCTTTTCTAGTCTTGACAGTAAAGTTTTTTGGTATTCACCCATTTATTCATCCAGTGCATCTGTAGGCAGAACTTCTTTATTTCTGTTTCAACCTTTTTTCTCTTTCAGGGGCAATTGGGGGTCACTATATTGACCAAGCATGTGGAATGGGGAAGACTGGGGTCAAACCGACGACCCCTCTGACTGAGGAAGTGAAAGTTTTATTTCGGGGGTCAACATATCACTCCACTTCATTTGTTTTTTCATGCAGTTCAGGGACATTCCATAGTGCAGCAACTGACCGACAGGAGGACTCACTGGCAACACTCCAAGATGGAGCGCACAATAAAAAACAAACCTCACTAAACAAAGATCATATCACAATAATTATAGTGCCAAAAAATATTGTGGACATGAAAGTAAATCAACAAGGTAATTAGAAACTAGAACAGTGGCTGTAAAAGACTTTGAGAGACACTTACTTACTTTCTTGTCCTTTTCTTTTCCCACAGTTTTGTTACCTTAAAGATTTTAGCTGCAGACAAGTCTCTTCAAAACAGACTCGTCTATCAGTCAGTTTGAATTATCTGTGCCTAATGACTGTGAGGGCTTTACTTTTTAAGTTAATCATTTACCCTCCTGCATCACTGCTTATCTATGAAAGGTTTTATGGTAAATTGGCCTGTACATTGAAAACATCTTGTTCTGGAACAAAGTGTGCGACGGACAACATCACCATCGAAAAAATGATGGACACATTCCCTTTCTGAGGTTTATTTCACCAGATATTTCCAGCAAGCCTACAGGCTGAAGTTTCAACAGAACATGGCGGCATTGGGTGTTGTCGTCATTGAGTTTCAGTGAATAACATTACCTGTTCAATGCGGACAACAACTACAGCATCGTCCATGCCTCTGTTCTTGCGTTCCCGGGTCAGTTCGTAGTAAATCTTTCCGCTGCAGAAGATGACTCTCTTCACCTTCTCTGGGATGGCAGCTGCAGGCCCGTCATCTGGGATTATACGCTTAAAGTGGGTGCCTGCAGGATGGGAAACGTACATTCAAACTCACACACAGAGGAATGGTAGTGTTTGTTTTCTTCTTTTTTTTATCTTGAACTGCTAGCACTTTTTTAAATGTCAGCACTCACCCAGCAGCATGTCATCAAAGCTGGACCTGGCCTCGGGGTGGCGCAGCAACGACTTGGGTGTGAACACAATCAGCTAGTGGTAAAGAAATAAAAAGGTGGCGCAGAAAAGGTTCAGTGACTTGAACTACATTATCTCGTGTGCTGAGTCACAGTGTGTCGAGTGCACCACTTACAGGTTTCCTGAAGGGCTGCAGGATCTGTCTGCGGAGAACATGGAAGAGGTTTGCAGGAGTGGAGCAGTTGACAACGATCCAGTTACAGTCGTAGAGCTGACGTACCGCTATGTCCTCTGACAGTTTCTGACAAACAGTCCAAATTCAGAAGTAAGTCAAGCATTCACTTATCTGGCAGTGTACCTTTAATCCTGCTGTATGTTTTGAAACTGAGAATGTGAGGAGGGAAAATGATGTTGTTATACATTCAACAGTATCAGTGTTCTACGTCTTCTTCATTCTCGGCATCTTTAAAGGTTTGTTGAGTAATCTATCTGCTGTTCCTGCTCACGGTGTAGAAGTACAGAACATAATCATTGGATTCATTTGATAAAACTTTCAAGATTTTTCTAACTTCTGACTGGATTTATGTGGCCAATCACTGACATTTTTCTCCTTATCCTAAAACTTCTAAGGATCTACTGCTCCATCCTTTTATATAACCAACAAGAATTACCGCCCTGCGCTTTTATGCCTCCGTCAGCCAGTTAAAGGTCACAGCGACTGTGACCTTTAACCATAGAAATCTAATCAGTTTATCCACGAGTCAAATGCAACATTTGTACAATATTTGAAAAAATGTCCTAAGGTGATCTTGAGGTATTGTGTCACAACAATGTGACAGACAACCCAAAACATAATGCCTCCGACCACTGGCTGTCCCTGTCAAAGGGGAAAGAACTGGATCTGATCTGACTGAGCCAAATACAGAGGTTATCCTATGTGGTAAACTGTCAGTATTGTGTCCTGCAGACTCACAGGGAAAACATCAGGGTCATCGTTGCACATCTGTAGAAACCTTTCAGGACGGGCAGACGAGTGCTCTGGGCCCTAAGAGAAGGATGGAGCAACAGAAACCCAAATGACAATTGTTACATTTTTGCATCAACTGAGCTCATTCAGACCGAGAGAGAGCAACGACGAATGTGACCGATCAACTTTTCACAGTTCCTACCATTCCCTCCATGCCGTGAGGAAGCAGCAACACAATGCCGTTGTGTCGGACCCACTTGGCCTGACCTGAGCTGATAAACTGGTCAATGATGCACTGAGCTGTGTTATGAAAATCTCCAAACTGGGCCTCCCACAGGACCAGGGCGTTGGGACTGGCCATTGCAAAGCCCAATTCAAAACCTGCACGCAGGGGAGAACAAAACAGATGCAAAACAGAACAGGTTCAGTGATGAGCAACGTGACGTAATCTCAACATTTTGTAGAGACAAAATGCTTTTATTTATACAAACATATCACTTCACATAACACTGAATTATGTAATGAAGGTTTCAAGCCGAGAGACATCAACAAATTGTGTTTTTTGGCATCTGAACTTCAGTGCAGGAAAAGTGCAACTGTCCCCTCAAAGGATTGTGTTTCTGCACACTTCAGTAGAGTCTGCTTTCTCCAGTAAACTGATTCCATACTGGAATTGGGGTAGAGGATTATAGATACTGGATTTCCTCAGGTAGAATTTCCTGGAGAACAATAATTTCACCTGTATTTATGTGCATGTGTGTGTGTGTGTGTGTGTGTGTGTGTTTGCGTTTGCATATGCATAGTCAGGTTTGAAAAATGCACGATAAAACACTGCAAACAGAGAGAGAGACTGAACGAGGAAAGAGAGGTCATTCAAGTCTGAATAATTTGTTCTCCACTGCTGAACATTTGAGTGTTTTATTTATTTCAGGCACTTTGTGCTGAGGCTTCATACAAGGAAGTCAGGAAATGAGTCATGAGTCAACTATTAAGTTACTGATCTGAGGAGTTATATTGTAACTGGGTTCCTGTTCTCCACATTCCCCAATTAAATGCTTTTACCTGATTAATTTGAGTAAACTAATCATTAATATAAATCTTATGGTGATGCCAAAGGAAAAAAATCAGCATGGTCATTAATCCTCCAGGGACCTTAAATGTCTGAACTAAATTTAATGGCAATCCTTAAAATAAATATTGACATATTCCAGTCTGGACCAAGGCCATACCTTGAGCCATGGCACCAGCGCAAAGGAAACCATCATTGATTTTCTCAATGTCTGTTGCCAACTTTTAAGATCTCTGTGGCCGTGCTGCCCATCCTGAGGACAGTTACGCCCTAATGGATGGTTCAAATATACTACAGCAACTGAGTAATCGATGAGGGTTTGTGTATTCATACTACTCACCCAGTACTGCATATTCGGATAGAGAACTGTTGCAGACAGTGTAAGGAGCTTGATCAGGGGAGATGTGGTTCATGGGGATGCAGATCTTCTTGTCAACGTTCTGGTCGTGAAGAACATGGTGTCGATGGCTGTGAAGCAAATCAGAGAAAATATAATCTATATGTAATATAGTACAACTATCAATCATACTATGGAGTAGCCTTGATTACATCTGATTGTATGTATGTATCGCTTGTACCTGAATGTGCCCCTCTCCACATCCTGCCCACTGAGACGTACATGGATCCCGTCTTTGAGCAGAGAGCCGAAGGCCATGTACTCGCCGAGAGCCCAGTCACACACCCGCTGACTTACCATGTTTGCACGGCCCTTTAAAATACGACTCAGACCTAAAACATGAAAACATAGGCAGAGAGGAGTTGATTTTAAAAGAGCTGGACAGCAGGGAGAAGTCATTAAAAAAGGAAAAGAGAGCAGGACGTGCCTCCATGTATGGTGAAGTCCTCCACTGGGACAGAGGCAGCGATGTTCCCAATGTGGCCGAGTTCCTCTTCACTGATGCCAGTCGAAGGGCAGCTCATACTTTTTGGTTGACCCTCCAGAGTGAAAAAACCTTAACACACATGACAATGTTAGACACAGCTGAAGGAGAACACAAAACGTAGTTTTATCTGACCGACAATTAACAATAAAAATGATGATAGCAATGAAAATAAATTCGTTTTCACATAATTCTAATCCAATCAACAACAAAATTATTAAATTGCTCAAATTATTTTTTCCATTGTCCAAACAGAGAGGCTCATACCAGGCCATGGTGAGTCTAGCCAGTGTTTGATGTGAAGGATCTTTTTATCTTTGGAGCGAGCGTAAGCCTCCTCGCAGATTTTGTCGTACCCCGCCACTTCCTCCTGAAAGAGAAGGATGTGAGTTTGAGAAGAGCAACAGCTTGCAACCTACTAGTAGCTCTGTGGCGCCGTATCTCTGCCGCAAACTCCATTTATTATTCTTTTTGGTCCGTTTTAATTCCTAATGGACAGTACAATAAAACACAGCAGACCATACAGGCTATATAGAATACAGCAGAACTTAAAAGGACAGGATCACATTTATAGTTTAAAACAATACTGATACAGTTTTTGATTGCTGCAGCAAATACACACAAGTGTTAAGTCAAAGTTTATCTGAACTTAAAGGAGACATATTAGACTCATATCCAGGTTCACAATTTGAATTTGTGTTATTACTTGAAAAGGTTCAAGTGCTCTGATACACATCACTCTCCATTGCCCAGACTGCTCTTATTGGCCAGCCGACCCCCTCTGTTGTGTTTGACCGCTTTCAATGCGTGAAGGAAATGTCGGCCTCCACTCTGGCTTTTCATAGTTTTGTTAGGGGCGTGTCAGACTGTTTGGTCTGTATTTATATAGAACTTTTTTAGTCAAGTGCTTCACAGCAAAGTTTTTTTCCATTCACACACTTTCCTCTTTGAGAAGGAACAATTTGGGGTTCAGTATCTTGCCCAAGGACACTTCGGCATTTGAAATGGGGAAGACTGGGATTGAACTGCCGACCCTCTGGTGAGAGGACGACCGCTCTAACCCCTAGCCACTAGGTGAGCATTAGGCAAATGTAAGACATCATTATATAATGTAACATTGAGATTCCCCAGAAGTATAGGCCGGACTACTGACGAGGCATTTCAGGAGCATCCGGAGGAGTGTTTTCTGTCGGGGAGAGACGCTCCCTTTACCACAGACATTGGGCTATTTAACTTTGCAGAACTTTTACTTTAATTCACTAGAAGGAAAACTGAAAAGGCAAAATATGTCTGAGAATGTCCTTGGCCATTTTAGTGTAAAATCCCCCCTTTGAGCCACGATACCTCTATTGCAGCTCAACAAGTGACACTGTCCAACAT